>NW_026699616.1:0-31391 GCF_030435755.1 Ochotona princeps
CACTGCATGTTGGTGAAGGCATATTGAAGAAGGATCAGCCGAGTGGTTCTTGTGGGGGAACAACTCCATTTGGCTCACTAACTTCACACACCATCAGGCTTCCAAGCAGCTCTCAAGGAAACTCAGTTTTCACACTCTATGCTTAGTGCCCTTTGAGTGCCTAGGACTGAAATGAAGCTTGGTGAGCATCCCACACAAACGAATGCTCCACATGCGGGTTTCACATGCCACCAACTCCACATTCAGAGGCAACTTCAGCGCCACAGCCGTTTTCAGATAGCCCTCAATGCAAAGGCTCTAGACGCAAATATTGGTGTGAGAGCTAATTCAATCAAGGAAACACTGCATGTTGTTGAATGGCATATTGAAGAAGGATCAGCCGAGTGGTTCTTGTGGGAGAACAACTCCATTTGGCTCACTAACTTCACACACCATCAGGCTTCCAAGCAGCTCTCAAGGAAACTCAGTTTTCACACTCTATCCTTAGTGCCCTTTGAGTGCCTAGGACTGAAATGAAGCTTGGTGAGCATCCCACACAAACGAATGCTCCACATGCGGGTTTCACATGCCACCAACTCCACATTCACAGGCAACTTCAGCGCCACAGCCGTTTTCAGATAGCCCTCAATGCAAAGGCTCTAGACACAAATATTGGTGTGAGAGCTAATTCAATCAAGGAAACACTGCATGTTGGTGAAGCGCATATTGAAGAAGAATCAGCCGAGTGCATCTTGTGGGAGAACAACTCCATTTGGCTCACTAACTTCACACACCATCAGGCTTCCAAGCAGCTCTCACGCAAACTCAGTTTTCACACTCTATGCGTAGTGCCCTTTGTGTGCCTAGGACTGAAATGAAGCTTCGTGAGCATCCCACACAAACGAATGCTCCACATGCGGGTTTCACATGCCACCAACTCCACATTCACAGGCAACTTCAGCGCCACAGCCGTTTTCAGATAGCCCTCAATGCAAAGGCTCTAGACGCAAATATTGATGTGAGAGCTAATTCAATCAAGGAAACACTGCATGTTGGTGAAGGGCATATTGAAGAAGGATCAGCCGAGTGGTTCTTGTGGGAGAACAACTCCAGTTGGCTCACTAACTTCACACACCATCAGGCTTCCAAGCAGCTCTCAAGGAAACTCAGTTTTCACACTCTATGCTTAGTGCCCTTTGAGTGCATTATCTAGGAATGAACCTGGTAGAGCTTCCCACACAAGCGAATGTACCACATGCGGGTTTCACATGCCACCAACTCCACATTCACAGGCAACTTCAGCGCCACAGCCACTTTCAGACAGCCCTCAATGCAAAGGTTGTAGACGCAAATATTGGTGTGAGAGCTAATTCAATCAAGGAAACACTGCATGTTGGTGAAGGGCATATTGAAGAAGGATCAGCCGAGTGGTTCTTGTGGGAGAACAACTCCATTTGGCTCACTAACTTCACACACCATCAGGCTTCCAAGCAGCTCTCAAGGAAACTCAGTTTTCACACTCTATGCTTAGTGCCCTTTGTGTGCCTAGGACTGAAATGAAGCTTGGTGAGCATCCCACAAAAACGAATGCTCCACATGCGTGTTTCACATGCCACCAACTCCACATTCACAGGCAACTTCAGCGCCACAGCCGTTTTCAGATAGCCCTCAATGCAAAGGCTCTAGACGCAAATATTGGTGTGAGAGCTAATTCAATCAAGGAAACACTGCATGTTGGTGAAGGGCATATTGAAGAAGGGTCAGGCCTAGTGGTTCTTGTGGGAGAACAACTCCATTTGGCTCACTAACTTCACACACCATCAGGCTTCCAAGCAGCTCTCAAGGAAACTCAGTTTTCACACTCTATGCTTAGTGCCCTTTGAGTGCATTATCTAGGAATGAACCTGGTAGAGCATCCCACACAAACGAATGCTCCACATGCGAGTTTCACATGCCACCAACTCCACATTCACAGGCAACTTCAGCGCCACAGCCGTTTTCAGATAGCCCTCAATGCAAAGGCTCTAGACGCAAATATTGGTGTGAGAGCTAATTCAATCAAGGAAACACTGCATGTTGGTGAAGGGCATATTGAAGAAGGATCAGCCGAGTGGTTCTTGTGGGAGAACAACTCCAGTTGGCTCACTAACTTCACACACCATCAGGCTTCCAAGCAGCTCTCAAGGAAACTCAGTTTTCACACTCTATGCTTAGTGCCCTTTGTGTGCCTAGGACTGAAATGAAGCTGGTGAGCATCCCACACAAACGAATGCTCCACATGCGGGCTTCACATGCCACCAGCTCCACATTCACAGGTAACTTCAGCGCCACAGCCATTTTCAGATAGCCCTCAATGCAAAGGCTCTAGACGCAAATATTGGTGTGAGAGCTAATTCAATCAAGGAAACACTGCATGTTGGTGAAGGGCATATTGAAGAAGGATCAGCCGAGTGGTTCTTGTGGGAGAACAACTCCATTTGGCTCACTAACTTCACACACCATCAGGCTTCCAAGCAGCTCTCAAGGAAACTCAGTTTTCACACTCTATGCTTAGTGCCCTTTGAGTGCATTATCTAGGAATGAACCTGGTAGAGCATCCCACACAAGCGAATGTACCACATGCGGGTTTCACATGCCACCAACTCCACATTCACAGGCAACTTCAGCGCCACAGCCGTTTTCAGATAGCCCTCAATGCAAAGGCTCTAGACGCAAATATTGGTGTGAGAGCTAATTCAATCAAGGAAACACTGCATGTAGGTGAAGGGCATATTGAAGAAGGATCAGCCGAGTGGTTCTTGTGGGAGAACAACTCCATTTGGCTCACTAACTTCACACACCATCAGGCTTCCAAGCAGCTCTCAAGGAAACTCAGTTTTCACACTCTATGCTTAGTGCGCTTTGAGTGCATTATCTAGGAATGAACCTGGTAGAGCATCCCACACAAAGGAATGCTCCACATGCGGGTTTCACATGACACCAACTCCACATTCACAGGCAACTTCAGCGCCACAGCCGTTTTCAGATAGCCCTCAATGCAAAGGCTCTAGACGCAAATATTGGTGTGAGAGCTAATTCAATCAAGGAAACACTGCATGTTGGTGAAGGGCATATTGAAGAAGGATCAGCCGAGTGGTTCTTGTGGGAGAACAACTCCATTTGGCTCACTAACTTCACACACCATCAGGCTTCCAAGCAGCTCTCAAGGAAACTCAGTTTTCACACTCTATGCTTAGTGCCCTTTGAGTGCCTAGGACTGAAATGAAGCTTGGTGAGCATCCCACACAAACGAATGCTCCACATGTGGGTTTCACATGCCACCAACTCCACATTCACAGGCAACTTCAGCGCCACAGCCGTTTTCAGATAGCCCTCAATGCAAAGGCTCTAGGCGAAAATATTGGTGTGAGAGCTAATTCAATCAAGGAAACACTGCATGTTGGTGAAGGGCATATTGAAGAAGAATCAGCCGAGTGGTTCTTGTGGGAGAACAACTCCATTTGGCTCACTAACTTCACACACCATCAGGCTTCCAAGCAGCTCTCAAGGAAACTCAGTTTTCACACTCTATGCTTAGTGCCCTTTGAGTGCATTATCTAGGAATGAACCTGGTAGAGCATCCCACACAAACGAATGCTCCACATGCGGGTTTCACATGACACCAACTCCACATTCACAGGCAACTTCAGCGCCACAGCCGTTTTCAGATAGCCCTCAATGCAAAGGCTCTAGACGCAAATATTGGTGTGAGAGCTAATTCAATCAAGGAAACACTGCATGTTGGTGAAGGGCATATTGAAGAAGAATCAGCCGAGTGGTTCTTGTGGGAGAACAACTCCATTTGGCTCACTAACTTCACACACCATCAGGCTTCCAAGCAGCTCTCAAGGAAACTCAGTTTTCACACTCTATGCTTAGTGCCCTTTGAGTGCCTAGGACTGAAATGAAGCTTGGTGAGCATCCCACACAAACGAATGCTCCACATGTGGGTTTCACATGCCACCAACTCCACATTCACAGGCAACTTCAGCGCCACAGCCATTTTCAGATAGCCCTCAATGCAAAGGCTCTAGACGCAAATATTGGTGTGAGAGCTAATTCAATCAAGGAAACACTGCATGTTGGTGAAGGGCATATTGAAGAAGGATCAGCCGAGTGGTTCTTGTGGGAGAACAACTCCATTTGGCTCACTAACTTCACACACCATCAGGCTTCCAAGCAGCTCTCAAGGAAACTCAGTTTTCACACTCTATGCTTAGTGCCCTTTGTGTGCCTAGGACTGAAATGAAGCTTGGTGAGCATCCCACACAAACGAATGCTCCACATGCGGGTTTCACATGCCACCAACTCCACATTCACAGGCAACTTCAGCGCCACAGCCGTTTTCAGATAGCCCTCAATGCAAAGGCTCTAGACGCAAATATTGGTGTGAGAGCTAATTCAATCAAGGAAACACTGCATGTTGGTGAAGGGCATATTGAAGAAGAATCAGCCGAGTGGATCTTGTGGGAGAACAACTCCATTTGGCTCACTAACTTCACACACCATCAGGCTTCCAAGCAGCTCTCAAGGAAACTCAGTTTTCACACTCTATGCTTAGTGCGCTTTGAGTGCATTATCTAGGAATGAACCTGGTAGAGCATCCCACACAAACGAATGCTCCACATGCGGGTTTCACATGCCACCAACTCCACATTCACAGGCAATTTCAGCGCCACAGCCGTTTTCAGATAGCCCTCAATGCAAAGGCTCTAGACGCAAATATTGCTGTGAGAGCTAATTCAATCAAGGAATCACTGCATGTTGGTGAAGGGCATATTGAAGAAGAATCAGCCGAGTGGTTCTTGTGGGAGAACAACTCCATTTGGCTCACTAACTTCACACACCATCAGGCTTCCAAGCAGCTCTCAAGGAAACTCAGTTTTCACACTCTATGCTTAGTGCCCTTTGAGTGCATTATCTAGGAATGAACTTGGTAGAGCATCCCACACAAAAGAATGTTCCACATGCGGGTTTCACATGCCACCAACTCCACATTCACAGGCAACTTCAGCGCCACACCCGTTTTCAGATATCCCTCAATGCAAAGGCTCTAGACGCAAATATTGGTGTGAGAGCTAATTCAATCAAGGAAACACTGCATGTTGGTGAAGCGCATATTGAAGAAGGATCAGCCGAGTGGTTCTTGTGGGAGAACAACTCAATTTGGCTCACTAACTTCACACACCATCAGGCTTCCAAGCAGCTCTCAAGGAAACTCAGTTTTCACACTCTAGGCTTAGTGCCCTTTGAGTGCATTATCTAGGAATGAACCAGGTAGAGCATCCCACACAAAAGAATGTTCCACATGCGGGTTTCACATGCCACCAACTCCACATTCACAGGCAACTTCAGCGCCACAGCCGTTTTCAGATAGCCCTCAATGCAAAGGCTCTAGACGCAAATATTGGTGTGAGAGCTAATTCAATCAAGGAAACACTGCATGTTGGTGAAGGGCATATTGAAGAAGAATCAGCCGAGTGGATCTTGTGGGAGAACAACTCCATTTGGCTCACTAACTTCACACACCATCAGGCTTCCAAGCAGCTCTCAAGGAAACTCAGTTTTCACACTCTATGCTTAGTGCCCTTTGAGTGCATTATCTAGGAATGAACCTGGTAGAGCATCCCACACAAACGAATGCTCCACATGCGGGTTTCACATGCCACCAACTCCACATTCACAGGCAATTTCAGCGCCACAGCCGTTTTCAGATAGCCCTCAATGCAAAGGCTCTAGACGCAAATATTGCTGTGAGAGCTATTTCAATCAAGGAATCACTGCATCTTGCTGAAGGGCATATTGAAGAAGGATCAGCCGAGTGGTTCTTGTGGGAGAACAACTCCATTTGGCTCACTAACTTCACACACCATCAGGCTTCCAAGCAGCTCTCAAGGAAACTCAGTTTTCACACTCTATGCTTAGTGCCCTTTGAGTGCATTATCTAGGAATGAACCTGGTAGAGCATCCCACACAAAAGAATGTTCCACATGCGGGTTTCACATGCCACCAACTCCACATTCACAGGCAACTTCAGCGCCACAGCCGTTTTCAGATAGCCCTCAATGCAAAGGCTCAGGACGCAAATATTGGTGTGAGAGCTAATTCAATCAAGGAAACACTGCATGTTGGTGAATGGCATATTGAAGAAGGATCAGCCGAGTGGTTCTTGTGGGAGAACAACTCCATTTGGCTCACTAACTTCACACACCATCAGGCTTCCAAGCAGCTCTCAAGGAAACTCAGTTTTCACACTCTATGCTTAGTGCCCTTTGAGTGCCTAGGACTGAAATGAAGCTTGATGAGCATCCCACACAAACGAATGCTCCACATGCGGGTTTCACATGCCACCAACTCCACATTCACAGGTAACTTCAGCGCCATAGCCATTTTCAGACAGCCCTCAATGCAAAGGCTCTAGACGCAAATATTGGTGTGAGAGCTAATTCAATCAAGGAAACACTGCATGTTGGTGAAGGGCATATTGAAGAAGGATCAGCCGAGTGGTTCTTGTGGGAGAACAACTCCATTTGGCTCACTAACTTCACACACCATCAGGCTTCCAAGCAGCTCTCAAGGAAACTCAGTTTTCACACTCTATGCTTAGTGCCCTTTGAGTGCATTATCTAGGAATGAACCTGGTAGAGCATCCCACACAAAAGAATGTTCCACATGCGGGTTTCACATGCCACCAACTCCACATTCACAGGCAACTTCAGCGCCACAGCCGTTTTCAGATAGCCCTCAATGCAAAGGCTCTAGGCGAAAATATTGGTGTGAGAGCTAATTCAATCAAGGAAACACTGCATGTTGGTGAAGGGCATATGGAAGAAGAATCAGCCGAGTGGTTCTTGTGGGAGAACAACTCCATTTGGCTCACTAACTTCACACACCATCAGGCTTCCAAGCAGCTCTCAAGGAAACTCAGTTTTCACACTCTATGCTTAGTGCCCTTTGAGTGCCTAGGACTGAAATGAAGCTTGGTGAGCATCCCACACAAACGAATGCTCCACATGCGGGTTTCACATGCCACCAACTCCACATTCACAGGTAACTTCAGCGCCACAGCCATTTTCAGACAGCCCTCAATGCAAAGGCTCTAGACGCAAATATTGGTGTGAGAGCTAATTCAATCAAGGAAACACTGCATGTTGTTGAATGGCATATTGAAGAAGGATCAGCCGAGTGGTTCTTGTGGGAGAACAACTCCATTTGGCTCACTAACTTCACACACCATCAGGCTTCCAAGCAGCTCTCAAGGAAACTCAGTTTTCACACTCTATGCTTAGTGCCCTTTGAGTGCCTAGGACTGAAATGAAGCTTGGTGAGCATCCCACACAAACGAATGCTCCACATGCGGGTTTCACATGCCACCAACTCCACATTCACAGGCAACTTCAGCGCCACAGCCGTTTTCAGATAGCCCTCAATGCAAAGGCTCTAGACGCAAATATTGGTGTGAGAGCTAATTCAATCAAGGAAACACTGCATGTTGTTGAAGCGCATATTGAAGAAGAATCAGCCGAGTGCATCTTGTGGGAGAACAACTCCATTTGGCTCACTAACTTCACACACCATCAGGCTTCCAAGCAGCTCTCAAGGAAACTCAGTTTTCACACTCTATGCTTAGTGCCCTTTGAGTGCCTAGGACTGAAACGAAGCTTGGTGAGCATCCCACACAAACGAATGCTCCACATGCGGGTTTCACATGCCACCAACTCCACATTCACAGGCAACTTCAGCGCCACAGCCATTTTCAGATAGCCCTCAATGCAAAGGCTCTAGACGCAAATATTGGTGTGAGAGCTAATTCAATCAAGGAAACACTGCATGTTGGTGAAGGGCATATTGAAGAAGGATCAGCCGAGTGGTTCTTGTGGGAGAACAACTCCATTTAGCTCACTAACTTCACACACCATCAGGCTTCCAAGCAGCTCTCAAGGAAACTCAGTTTTCACACTGTATGCTTAGTGCCCTTTGAGTGCATTATCTAGGAATGAGCCTGGTAGATCATCCCACACAAAACGAATGCTCCACATGCGGGTTTCACATGCCACCAACTCCACATTCACAGGCAACTTCAGCGCCACAGCCGTTTTCAGATAGCCCTCAATGCAAAGGCTCTAGACGCAAATATTGCTGTGAGAGCTAATTCAATCAAGGAAACACTGCATGTTGGTGAAGGGCATATTGAAGAAGGATCAGCCGAGTGGTTCTTGTGGGAGAACAACTCCAGTTGGCTCACTAACTTCACACACCATCAGGCTTCCAAGCAGCTCTCAAGGAAACTCAATTTTCACACTCTATGCTTAGTGCCCTTTGAGTGCATTATCTAGGAATGAACCTGGTAGAGCATCCCACACAAAAGAATGTTCCACATGCGGGTTTCACATGCCACCAACTCCACATTCACAGGCAACTTCAGCGCCACAGCCGTTTTCAGATAGCCCTCAATGCAAAGGCTCTAGATGCAAATATTGGTGTGAGAGCTAATTCAATCAAGGAAACACTGCATGTTGGTGAAGGGCATATTGAAGAAGGATCAGCCGAGTGGTTCTTGTGGGAGAACAACTCCATTTGGCTCACTAACATCACAAACCATCAGGCTTCCAAGCAGCTCTCAAGGAAACTCAGTTTTCACACTCTATGCTTAGTGCCCTTTGAGTGCCTAGGACTGAAATGAAGCTTGGTGAGCATCCCACACAAACGAATGCTCCACATGCGGGTTTCACATGCCACCAACTCCACATTCACAGACAACTTCAGCGCCAAAGCCATTTTCAGATAGCCCTCAATGCAAAGGCTCTAGAGGCAAATATTGGTGTGAGAGCTAATTCAATCAAGGAAACACTGCATGTTGGTGAAGGGCATATTGAAGAAGGATCAGCCGAGTGGTTCTTGTGGGAGAACAACTCCATTTGGCTCACTAACTTCACACACCATCAGGCTTCCAAGCAGCTCTCAAGGAAACTCAGTTTTCACACTCTATGCTTAGTGCCCTTTGTGTGCCTAGGACTGAAATGAAGCTTGGTGAGCATCCCACACAAACGAATGCTCCACATGCGGGTTTCACATGCCACCAACTCCACATTCACAGGCAACTTCAGCGCCACAGCCGTTTTCAGATAGCCCTCAATGCAAAGGCTCTAGACGTAAATATTGGTGTGAGAGCTAATTCAATCAAGGAAACACTGCATGTTGGTGAAGGGCATATTGAAGAAGAATCAGCCGAGTGGATCTTGTGGGAGAACAACTCCATTTGGCTCACTAACTTCACACACCATCAGGCTTCCAAGCAGCTCTCAAGGAAACTCAGTGTTCACACTCTAGGCTTAGTGCCCTTTGAGTGCCTAGGACTGAAATGAAGCTTGGTGAGCATCCCACACAAACGAATGCTCCACATGCGGGTTTCACATGCCACCAACTCCACATTCACAGGCAACTTCAGCGCCACAGCCATTTTCAGATAGCCCTCAATGCAAAGGCTCTAGACGCATATATTGATGTGAGAGCTAATTCAATCAAGGAAACACTGCATGTTGGTGAAGGGCATATTGAAGAAGGATCAGCCGAGTGGTTCTTGTGGGAGAACAACTCCATTTGGCTCAATAACTTCACACACCATCAGGCTTCCATGCAGCTCCCAAGGAAACTCAGTTTTCACACTCTTTGCTTAGTGCCCTTTGAGTGCATTATCTAGGAATGAACCAGGTAGAGCATCCAACACAAAAGAATGCTCCACATGCGGGTTTCACATTCCACCAACTCCACATTCACAGGCAACTTCAGCGCCACAGCCGTTTTCAGACAGCCCTCAATGCAAAGGCTCTAGACGCAAATATTGGTGTGAGAGCTAATTCAATCAAGGAAACACTGCATGTTGGTGAAGGGCATATTGAAGAAGGATCAGCCGAGTGGTTCTTGTGGGAGAACAACTCCATTTGGCTCACTAACTTCACACACCATCAGGCTTCCAAGCAGCTCTCAAGGAAACTCAGTTTTCACACTCTATGCTTAGTGCCCTTTGAGTGCATTATCTAGGAATGAACCTGGTAGAGCATCCCACACAAAAGAATGTTCCACATGCGGGTTTCACATGCCACCAACTCCACATTCACAGGCAACTTCAGCGCCACAGCCGTTTTCAGATAGCCCTCAATGCAAAGGCTCTAGACGCAAATATTGGTGTGAGAGCTAATTCAATCAAGGAAACACTGCATGTTGGTGAAGGGCATATTGAAGAAGGATCACCCGAGTGGTTCTTGTGGGAGAACAACTCCATTTGGCTCACTAACTTCACACACCATCAGGCTTCCAAGCAGCTCTCAAGGAAACTCAGTTTTCACACTCTATGCTTAGTGCCCTTTGTGTGCCTAGGACTGAAATGAAGCTGGTGAGCATCCCACACAAACGAATGCTCCACATGCGGGTTTCACATGCCACCAGCTCCACATTCACAGGTAACTTCAGCGCCACAGCCGTTTTCAGATAGCCCTCAATGCAAAGGCTCTAGACGCAAATATTGGTGTGAGAGCTAATTCAATCAAGGAAACTCTGCACGTTGGTGAAGGGCATATTGAAGAAGGATCAGCCGAGTGGTTCTTGTGGGAGAACAACTCCATTTGGCTCACTAACTTCACACACCATCAGGCTTCCAAGCAGCTCTCAAGGAAACTCAGTTTTCACACTCTAGGCTTAGTGCCCTTTGAGTGCATTATCTAGGAATGAACCTGGTAGAGCATCCCATACAAACGAATGCTCAACGTGCGGGTTTCACATGCCACCAACTCCACATTCACAGGCAACTTCAGCGCCACAGCCGTTTTCAGATAGCCCTCAATGCAAAGGCTCTAGACGCAAATATTGGTGTGAGAGCTAATTCAATCAAGGAAACACTGCATGTTGGTGAAGGGCATATTGAAGAAGGATCAGCCGAGTGGTTCTTGTGGGAGAACAACTCCAATTGGCTCTCTAACTTCACAAACAATCAGGCTTCCATGCAGCTCTCAAGGAAACTCAGTTTTCACACTCTATGCTTAGTGCCCTTTGAGTGCCTAGGACTGAAATGAAGCTTGGTGAGCATCCCACACAAACGAATGCTCCACATGCGGGTTTCACATGCCACCAACTCCACATTCACAGGCAACTTCAGCGCCACAGCCGTTTTCAGATAGCCCTCAATGCAAAGGCTCTAGACGCAAATATTGGTGTGAGAGCTAATTCAATCAAGGAAACACTGCATGTTGGTGAAGCGCATATTGAAGAAGAATCAGCCGAGTGCATCTTGTGGGAGAACAACTCCATTTGGCTCACTAACTTCACACACCATCAGGCTTCCAAGCAGCTCTCAAGAAAACTCAGTTTTCACACTCTATGCTTAGTGCCCTTTGAGTGCCTAGGACTGAAATGAAGCTTGGTGAGCATGCCACACAAACCAATGCTCCACATGCGGGTTTCACATGCCACCAACTCCACATTCACAGGCAACTTCAGCGCCACAGCCATTTTCAGATAGCCCTCAATGCGAAGGCTCTAGACGCAAATATTGGTGTGAGAGCTAATTCAATCAAGGAAACACTGCATGTTGGTGAAGCGCATATTGAAGAAGGATCAGCCGAGTGGTTCTTGTGGGAGAACAACTCCATTTGGCTCACTAACTTCACACACCATCAGGCTTCCAAGCAGCTCTCAAGGAAACTCAGTTTTCACACTCTATGCTTAGTGCCCTTTGTGTGCCTATAACTGAAATGAAGCTTGGTGAGCATCCCACACAAACGAATGCTCCACATGCGGGTTTCACATGCCACCAACTCCACATTCACAGGCAACTTCAGCGCCACAGCCGTTTTCAGATAGCCCTCAATGCAAAGGCTCTAGACGCAAATATTGGTGTGAGAGCTAATTCAATCAAGGAAACACTGCATGTTGGTGAAGGGCATATTGAAGAAGAATCAGCCGAGTGGATCTTGTGGGAGAACAACTCCATTTGGCTCATTAACTTCACACACCATCAGGCTTCCAAGCAGCTCTCAAGGAAACTCAGTGTTCACACTCTAGGCTTAGTGCCCTTTGAGTGCCTAGGACTGAAATGAAGCTTGGTGAGCATCCCACACAAACGAATGCTCCACATGCGGGTTTCACATGCCACCAACTCCACATTCACAGGCAACTTCAGCGCCACAGCCATTTTCAGATAGCCCTCAATGCAAAGGCTCTAGACGCAAATATTGATGTGAGAGCTAATTCAATCAAGGAAACACTGCATGTTGGTGAAGGGCATATTGAAGAAGGATCAGCCGAGTGGTTCTTGTGGGAAAACAACTCCATTTGGCTCAATAACTTCACACACCATCAGGCTTCCATGCAGCTCCCAAGGAAACTCAGTTTTCACACTCTTTGCTTAGTGCCCTTTGAGTGCATTATCTAGGAATGAACCAGGTAGAGCATCCCACACAAAAGAATGCTCCACATGCGGGTTTCACATTCCACCAACTCCACATTCACAGGCAACTTCAGCGCCACAGCCGTTTTCAGACAGCCCTCAATGCAAAGGCTCTAGACGCAAATATTGGTGTGAGAGCTAATTCAATCAAGGAAACACTGCATGTTGGTGAAGGGCATATTGAAGAAGGATCAGCCGAGTGGTTCTTGTGGGAGAACAACTCCATTTGGCTCACTAACTTCACACACCATCAGGCTTCCAAGCAGCTCTCAAGGAAACTCAGTTTTCACACTCTATGCTTAGTGCCCTTTGAGTGCCTAGGACTGAAAAGAAGCTAGCTGAGCATCCCACACAAACGAATGCTCCACATGCGGGTTTCACATGCCACCAACTCCACATTCACAGGCAACTTCAGCGATACAGCCATTTTCAGACAGCCCTCAATGCAAAGGCTCTAGACGTTAATATTGGTGTGAGAGCTAATTCAATCAAGGAAACACTGCATGTTGGTGAAGGGCATATTGAAGAAGGATCAGCCGAGTGGTTCTTGTGGGAGAACAACTCCATTTGGCTCACTAACTTCACACACCATCAGGCTTCCAAGCAGCTCTCAAGGAAACTCAGTTTTCACACTCTATGCTTAGTGCCCTTTGAGTGCATTATCTAGGAATGAACCTGGTAGAGCATCCCACACAAAAGAATGTTCCACATGCGGGTTTCACATGCCACCAACTCCACATTCACAGGCAACTTCAGCGCCACAGCCGTTTTCAGATAGCCCTCAATGCAAACGCTCTAGGCGAAAATATTGTTGTGAGAGCTAATTCAATCAAGGAAACACTGCATGTTGGTGAAGGGCATATTGAAGAAGGATCAGCCGAGTGGTTCTTGTGGGAGAACAACTCCATTTGGCTCACTAACTTCACACACCATCAGGCTTCCAAGCAGCTCTCAAGGAAACTCAGTTTTCACACTCTATGCTTAGTGCCCTTTGAGTGCCTAGGACTGAAATGAAGCTTGGTGAGCATCCCACACAAACGAATGCTCCACATGCGGGTTTCACATGCCACCAACTCCACATTCACAGGCAACTTCAGCGCCACAGCCGTTTTCAGATAGCCCGCAATGCAAAGGCTCTAGACGCAAATATTGCTGTGAGAGCTAATTCAATCAAGGAAACACTGCATGTAGGTGAAGGGCATATTGAAGAAGAATCAGCCGAGCGGATCTTGTGGGAGAACAACTCCATTTGGCTCACTAACTTCACACACCATCAGGCTTCCAAGCAGCTCTCAAGGAAACTCAGTGTTCACACTCTAGGCTTAGTGCCCTTTGAGTGCCTAGGACTGAAATGAAGCTTGGTGAGCATCCCACACAAACGAATACTCCACATGCGGGTTTCACATGCCACAAACTCCACATTCACAGGCAACTTCAGCGCCAAAGCCATTTTCAGATAGCCCTCAATGCAAAGGCTCTAGACGCAAATATTGATGTGAGAGCTAATTCAATCAAGGAAACACTGCATGTTGGTGAAGGGCATATTGAAGAAGGATCAGCCGAGTGGTTCTTGTGGGAGAACAACTCCATTTGGCTCAATAACTTCACACACCATCAGGCTTCCATGCAGCTCCCAAGGAAACTCAGTTTTCACACTCTATGCTTAGCTCCCTTTGAGTGCATTATCTAGGAATGAACCAGGTAGAGCATCCCACACAAAAGAATGCTCCACATGCGGGTTTCACATTCCACCAACTCCACATTCACAGGCAACTTCAGCGCCACAGCCGTTTTCAGACAGCCCTCAATGCAAAGGCTCTAGACGCAAATATTGGTGTGAGAGCTAATTCAATCAAGGAAACACTGCATGTTGGTGAAGGGCATATTGAAGAAGGATCAGCCGAGTGGTTCTTGTGGGAGAACAACTCCATTTGGCTCACTAACTTCACACACCATCAGGCTTCCAAGCAGCTCTCAAGGAAACTCAGTTTTCACACTCTATGCTTAGTGCCCTTTGAGTGCCTAGGACTGAAAAGAAGCTAGCTGAGCATCCCACACAAACGAATGCTCCACATGCGGGTTTCACATGCCACCAACTCCACATTCACAGGCAACTTCAGCGATACAGCCATTTTCAGACAGCCCTCAATGCAAAGGCTCTAGACGTAAATATTGGTGTGAGAGCTAATTCAATCAAGGAAACACTGCATGGTGGTGAAGGGCATATTGAAGAAGGATCAGCCGAGTGGTTCTTGTGGGAGAACAACTCCATTTGGCTCACTAACTTCACACACCATAAGGCTTCCAAGCAGCTCTCAAGGAAACTCAGTTTTCACACTCTATGCTTAGTGCCCTTTGAGTGCATTATCTAGGAATGAACCTGGTAGAGCATCCCACACAAAAGAATGTTCCACATGCGGGTTTCACATGCCACCAACTCCACATTCACAGGCAACTTCAGCGCCACAGCCGTTTTCAGATAGCCCTCAATGCAAAGGCTCTAGACGCAAATATTGGTGTGAGAGCTAATTCAATCAAGGAAACACTGCATGTTGGTGAAGGGCATATTGAAGAAGGATCAGCCGAGTGGTTCTTGTGGGAGAACAACTCCATTTGGCTCACTAACTTCACACACCATCAGGCTTCCAAGCAGCTCTCAAGGAAACTCAGTTTTCACACTCTATGCTTAGTGCCCTTTGAGTGCCTAGGACTGAAATGAAGCTTGGTGAGCATCCCACACAAACGAATGCTCCACATGCGGGTTTCACATGCCACCAACTCCACATTCACAGGTAACTTCAGCGCCACAGCCATTTTCAGACAGCCCTCAATGCAAAGGCTCTAGACGCAAATATTGGTGTGAGAGCTAATTCAATCAAGGAAACACTGCATGTTGTTGAATGGCATATTGAAGAAGGATCAGCCGAGTGGTTCTTGTGGGAGAACAACTCCATTTGGCTCACTAACTTCACACACCATCAGGCTTCCAAGCAGCTCTCAAGGAAACTCAGTTTTCACACTCTATGCTTAGTGCCCTTTGAGTGCCTAGGACTGAAATGAAGCTTGGTGAGCATCCCACACAAACGAATGCTCCACATGCGGGTTTCACATGCCACCAACTCCACATTCACAGGCAACTTCAGCGCCACAGCCGTTATCAGACAGCCCTCAATGCAAAGGCTCTAGACGCAAATATTGGTGTGAGAGCTAATTCAATCAAGGAAACACTGCATGTTGGTGAAGCGCATATTGAAGAAGAATCAGCCGAGTGGTTCTTGTGGGAGAACAACTCCATTTGGCTCACTAACTTCACACACCATCAGGCTTCCAAGCAGCTCTCAAGGAAACTCAGTTTTCACACTCTATGCGTAGTGCCCTTTGAGTGCCTAGGACTGAAATGAAGCTTGGTGAGCATCCCACACAAACGAATGCTCCACATGCGGGTTTCACATGCCACCAACTCCACATTCACAGGCAACTTCAGCGCCACAGCCATTTTCAGATAGTCCTCAATGCAAAGGCTCTAGACGCAAATATTGGTGTGAGAGCTAATTCAATCAAGGAAACACTGCATGTTGGTGAAGGGCATATTGAAGAAGGATCAGCCGAGTGGTTCTTGTGGGAGAACAACTCCATTTGGCTCACTAACTTCACACACCATCAGGCTTCCAAGCAGCTCTCAAGGAAACTCAGTTTTCACACTGTATGCTTAGTGCCCTTTGAGTGCATTATCTAGGAATGAACCTGGTAGATCATCCCAAACAAAACGAATGCTCCACATGCGGGTTTCACATGCCACCAACTCCACATTCACAGGCAACTTCAGCGCCACAGCCGTTTTCAGATAGCCCGCAATGCAAAGGCTCTAGACGCAAATATTGCTGTGAGAGCTAATTCAATCAAGGAAACACTGCATGTTGTTGAATGGCATATTGAAGAAGGATCAGCCGAGTGGTTCTTGTGGGAGAACAACTCCAGTTGGCTCACTAACTTCACACACCATCAGGCTTCCAAGCAGCTCTCAAGGAAACTCAATTTTCACACTCTAGGCTTAGTGCCCTTTGAGTGCATTATCTAGGAATGAACCTGGTAGAGCATCCCACACAAAAGAATGTTCCACATGCGGGTTTCACATGCCACCAACTCCACATTCACAGGCAACTTCAGTGTCACAGCCGTTTTCAGATAGCCCTCAATGCAAAGGCTCTAGACGCAAATATTGGTGTGAGAGCTAATTCAATCAAGGAAACACTGCATGTTGGTGAAGGGCATATTGAAGAAGGATCAGCCGAGTGGTTCTTGTGGGAGAACAACTCCATTTGGCTCACTAACTTCACAAACCATCAGGCTTCCAAGCAGCTCTCAAGGAAACTCAGTTTTCACACTCTATGCTTAGTGCCCTTTGAGTGCCTAGGACTGAAATGAAGCTTGGTGAGCATCCCACACAAACGAATGCTCCACATGCGGGTTTCACATGCCACCATCTCCACATTCACAGGTAACTTCAGCGCCACAACCATTTTCAGACAGCCCTCAATGCAAAGGCTCTAGACGCAAATATTGGTGTGAGAGCTAATTCAATCAAGGAAACACTGCATGTTGGTGAAGGGCATATTGAAGAAGGATCAGCCGAGTGGTTCTTGTGGGAGAACAACTCCATTTGGCTCACTAACTTCACACACCATCAGGCTTCCAAGCAGCTCTCAAGGAAACTCAGTTTTCACACTCTAGGCTTAGTGCCCTTTGTGTGCCTAGGACTGAAATGAAGCTTGGTGAGCATCCCACACAAACGAATGCTCCACATGCGTGTTTCACATGCCACCAACTCCACATTCACAGGCAACTTCAGCGCCACAGCCATTTTCAGATAGCCCTCAATGCAAAGGCTCTAGACGCAAATATTGATGTGAGAGCTAATTCAATCAAGGAAACACTGCATGTTGGTGAAGGGCATATTGAAGAAGGATCAGCCGAGTGGTTCTTGTGGGAGAACAACTCCATTTGGCTCAATAACTTCACACACCATCAGGCTTCCATGCAGCTCCCAAGGAAACTCAGTTTTCACACTCTTTGCTTAGTGCCCTTTGAGTGCATTATCTAGGAATGAACCAGGTAGAGCATCCCACACAAAAGAATGCTCCACATGCGTGTTTCACATTCCACCAACTCCACATTCACAGGCAACTTCAGCGCCACAGCCGTTTTCAGACAGCCCTCAATGCAAAGGCTCTAGACGCAAATATTGGTGTGAGAGCTAATTCAATCAAGGAAACACTGCATGTTGGTGAAGGGCATATTGAAGAAGGATCAGCCGAGTGGTTCTTGTGGGAGAACAACTCCATTTGGCTCACTAACTTCACACACCATCAGGCTTCCAAGCAGCTCTCAAGGAAACTCAGTTTTCACACTCTATGCTTAGTGCCCTTTGAGTGCCTAGGACTGAAAAGAAGCTAGCTGAGCATCCCACACAAACGAATGCTCCACATGCGTGTTTCACATGCCACCAACTCCACATTCACAGGCAACTTCAGCGATACAGCCATTTTCAGACAGCCCTCAATGCAAAGGCTCTAGACGTAAATATTGGTGTGAGAGCTAATTCAATCAAGGAAACACTGCATGGTGGTGAAGGGCATATTGAAGAAGGATCAGCCGAGTGGTTCTTGTGGGAGAACAACTCCATTTGGCTCACTAACTTCACACACCATCAGGCTTCCAAGCAGCTCTCAAGGAAACTCAGTTTTCACACTCTATGCTTAGTGCCCTTTGAGTGCATTATCTAGGAATGAACCTGGTAGAGCATCCCATACAAACGAATGTTCCACATGCGGGTTTCACATGCCACCAACTCCACATTCACAGGCAACTTCAGCGCCACAACCGTTTTCAGATAGCCCTCAATGCAAACGCTCTAGGCGAAAATATTGGTGTGAGAGCTAATTCAATCAAGGAAACACTGCATGTTGGTGAAGGGCATATTGAAGAAGGATCAGCCGAGTGGTTCTTGTGGGAGAACAACTCCATTTGGCTCACTAACTTCACACACCATCAGGCTTCCAAGCAGCTCTCAAGGAAACTCAGTTTTCACACTCTATGCTTAGTGCCCTTTGAGTGCCTAGGACTGAAATGAAGCTTGGTGAGCATCCCACACAAACGAATGCTCCACATGCGGATTTCACATGCCACCAACTCCACATTCACAGGTAACTTCAGCGCCACAGCCATTTTCAGACAGCCCTCAATGCAAAGGCTCTAGACGCAAATATTGGTGTGAGAGCTAATTCAATCAAGGAAACACTGCATGTTGTTGAATGGCATATTGAAGAAGGATCAGCCGAGTGGTTCTTGTGGGAGAACAACTCCATTTGGCTCACTAACTTCACACACCATCAGGCTTCCAAGCAGCTCTCAAGGAAACTCAGTTTTCACACTCTATGCTTAGTGCCCTTTGAGTGCCTAGGACTGAAATGAAGCTTGGTGAGCATCCCACACAAACGAATGCTCCACATGCGGGTTTCACATGCCACCAACTCCACATTCACAGGCAACTTCAGCGCCACAGCCGTTTTCAGATAGCCCTCAATGCAAAGGCTCTAGACGCAAATATTGGTGTGAGAGCTAATTCAATCAAGGAAACACTGCATGTTGGTGAAGCGCATATTGAAGAAGAATCAGCCGAGTGGTTCTTGTGGGAGAACAACTCCATTTGGCTCACTAACTTCACACACCATCAGGCTTCCAAGCAGCTCTCAAGGAAACTCAGTTTTCACACTCTATGCGTAGTGCCCTTTGAGTGCCTAGGACTGAAATGAAGCTTGGTGAGCATCCCATACAAACGAATGCTCCACATGCGGGTTTCACATGTCACCAACTCCACATTCACAGGCAACTTCAGCGCCACAGCCATTTTCAGATAGTCCTCAATGCAAAGGCTCTAGACGCAAATATTGGTGTGAGAGCTAATTCAATCAAGGAAACACTGCATGTTGGTGAAGGGCATATTGAAGAAGGATCAGCCGAGTGGTTCTTGTGGGAGAACAACTCCATTTGGCTCACTAACTTCACACACCATCAGGCTTCCAAGCAGCTCTCAAGGAACTCAGTTTTCACACTGTATGCTTAGTGCCCTTTGAGTGCATTATCTAGGAATGAACCTGGTAGATCATCCCAAACAAAACGAATGCTCCACATGCGGGTTTCACATGCCACCAACTCCACATTCACAGGCAACTTCAGCGCCACAGCCGTTTTCAGATAGCCCGCAATGCAAAGGCTCTAGACGCAAATATTGCTGTGAGAGCTAATTCAATCAAGGAAACACTGCATGTTGGTGAAGGGCATATTGAAGAAGGATCAGCCGAGTGGTTCTTGTGGGAGAACAACTCCAGTTGGCTCACTAACTTCACACACCATCAGGCTTCCAAGCAGCTCTCAAGGAAACTCAATTTTCACACTCTATGCTTAGTGCCCTTTGAGTGCATTATCTAGGAATGAACCAGGTAGAGCATCCCACACAAAAGAATGTTCCACATGCGGGTTTCACATGCCACCAACTCCACATTCACAGGCAACTTCAGCGCCACAGCCGTTTCAGATAGCCCTCAATGCAAAGGCTCTAGACGCAAATATTGGTGTGAGAGCTAATTCAATCAAGGAAACACTGCATGTTGGTGAAGGGCATATTGAAGAAGGATCAGCCGAGTGGTTCTTGTGGGAGAACAACTCCATTTGGCTCACTAACTTCACAAACCATCAGGCTTCCAAGCAGCTCTCAAGGAAACTCAGTTTTCACACTCTATGCTTAGTGCCCTTTGAGTGCCTAGGACTGAAATGAAGCTTGGTGAGCATCCCACACAAACGAATGCTCCACATGCGGGTTTCACATGCCACCATCTCCACATTCACAGGTAACTTCAGCGCCAAAACCATTTTCAGACAGCCCTCAATGCAAAGGCTCTAGACGCAAATATTGGTGTGAGAGCTAATTCAATCAAGGAAACACTGCATGTTGGTGAAGGGCATATTGAAGAAGGATCAGCCGAGTGGTTCTTGTGGGAGAACAACTCCATTTGGCTCACTAACTTCACACACCATCAGGCTTCCAAGCAGCTCTCAAGGAAACTCAGTTTTCACACTCTATGCTTAGTGCCCTTTGTGTGCCTAGGACTGAAATGAAGCTGGTGAGCATCCCACACAAACGAATGCTCCACATGCGTGTTTCACATGCCACCAACTCCACATTCACAGGCAACTTCAGCGCCACAGCCGTTTTCAGATAGCCCTCAATGCAAAGGCTCTAGACGCAAATATTGGTGTGAGAGCTAATTCAATCAAGGAAACACTGCATGTTGGTGAAGGGCATATTGAAGAAGAATCAGCCGAGTGGATCTTGTGGGAGAACAACTCCAGTTGGCTCACTAACTTCACACACCATCAGGCTTCCAAGCAGCTCTCAAGGAAACTCAGTGTTCACACTCTAGGCTTAGTGCCCTTTGAGTGCCTAGGACTGAAATGAAGCTTGGTGAGCATCCCACACAAACCAATGCTCCACATGCGGGTTTCACATGCCACCAACTCCACATTCACAGGCAACTTCAGCGCCACAGCCATTTTCAGATAGCCCTCAATGCAAAGGCTCTAGACGCAAATATTGATGTGAGAGCTAATTCAATCAAGGAAACACTGCATGTTGGTGAAGGGCATATTGAAGAAGGATCAGCCGAGTGGTTCTTGTGGGAGAACAACTCCATTTGGCTCACTAACTTCACACACCATCAGGCTTCCATGCAGCTCCCAAGGAAACTCAGTTTTCACAATCTTTGCTTAGTGCCCTTTGAGTGCATTATCTAGGAATGAACCAGGTAGAGCATCCCACACAAAAGAATGCTCCACATGCGGGTTTCACATTCCACCAACTCCACATTCACAGGCAACTTCAGCGCCACAGCCGTTTTCAGACAGCCCTCAATGCAAAGGCTCTAGACGCAAATATTGGTGTGAGAGCTAATTCAATCAAGGAAACACTGCATGTTGGTGAAGGGCATATTGAAGAAGGATCAGCCGAGTGGTTCTTGTGGGAGAACAACTCCATTTGGCTCACTAACTTCACACACCATCAGGCTTTTCCAAGCAGCTCTCAAGGAAACTCAGTTTTCACACTCTATGCTTAGTGCCCTTTGAGTGCATTATCTAGGAATGAACCTGGTAGAGCATTCCACACAAAAGAATGTTCCACATGCGGGTTTCACATGCCACCAACTCCACATTCACAGGCAACTTCAGCGCCACAGCCGTTTTCAGATAGCCCTCAATGCAAAGGCTCTAGACGCAAATATTGGTGTGAGAGCTAATTCAATCAAGGAAACACTGCATGTTGTTGAAGGGCATATTGAAGAAGGATCAGCCGAGTGGTTCTTGTGGGAGAACAACTCCATTTGGCTCACTAACTTCACACACCATCAGGCTTCCAAGCAGCTCTCAAGGAAACTCAGTTTTCACACTCTAGGCTTAGTGCCCTTTGTGTGCCTAGGACTGAAATGAAGCTGGTGAGCATCCCACACAAACGAATGCTCCACATGCGGGTTTCACATGCCACCAGCTCCACATTCACAGGCAACTTCAGCGCCACAGCCGTTTTCAGATAGCCCTCAATGCAAAGGCTCTAGACGCAAATATTGGTGTGAGAGCTAATTCAATCAAGGAAACTCTGCACGTTGGTGAAGGGCATATTGAAGAAGGATCAGCCGAGTGGTTCTTGTGGGAGAACAACTCCATTTGGCTCACTAACTTCACACACCATCAGGCTTCCAAGCAGCTCTCAAGGAAACTCAGTTTTCACACTCTATGCTTAGTGCCCTTTGAGTGCATTATCTAGGAATGAACCTGGTAGAGCATCCCATACAAACGAATGCTCCACATGCGGGTTTCACATGCCACCAACTCCACATTCACAGGCAACTTCAGCGCCACAGCCGTTTTCAGACAGCCCTCAATGCAAAGGCTCTAGACGCAAATATTGGTGTGAGAGCTAATTCAATCAAGGAAACACTGCATGTTGGTGAAGGGCATATTGAAGAAGGATCAGCCGAGTGGTTCTTGTGGGAGAACAACTCCATTTGGCTCTCTAACTTCACAAACCATCAGGCTTCCATGCAGCTCTCAAGGAAACTCAGTTTTCACACTCTATGCTTAGTGCCCTTTGAGTGCATTATCTAGGAATGAACCTGGTAGAGCATCCCACACAAACGAATGCTCCACATGCGGGTTTCACATGCCACCAACTCCACATTCACAGGCAACTTCAGCGCCACAGCCGTTTTCAGATAGCCCTCAATGCAAAGGCTCTAGACGCAAATATTGGTGTGAGAGCTAATTCAATCAAGGAAACACTGCATGTTGGTGAAGGGCATATTGAAGAAGGATCAGCCGAGTGGTTCTTGTGGGAGAACAACTCCATTTGGCTCACTAACTTCACACACCATCAGGCTTCCAAGCAGCTCTCAAGGAAACTCAGTTTTCACACTCTAGGCTTAGTGCCCTTTGTGTGCCTAGGACTGAAATGAAGCTGGTGAGCATCCCACACAAACGAATGCTCCACATGCGGGTTTCACATGCCACCAGCTCCACATTCACAGGTAACTTCAGCGCCACAGCCGTTTTCAGATAGCCCTCAATGCAAAGGCTCTAGACGCAAATATTGGTGTGAGAGCTAATTCAATCAAGGAAACTCTGCACGTTGGTGAAGGGCATATTGAAGAAGGATCAGCCGAGTGGTTCTTGTGGGAGAACAACTCCATTTGGCTCACTAACTTCACACACCATCAGACTTCCAAGCAGCTCTCAAGGAAACTCAGTTTTCACACTCTATGCTTAGTGCCCTTTGAGTGCATTATCTAGGAATGAACCTGGTAGAGCATCCCATACAAACGAATGCTCCACATGCGGGTTTCACATGCCACCAACTCCACATTCACAGGCAACTTCAGCGCCACAGCCGTTTTCAGACAGCCCTCAATGCAAAGGCTCTAGACGCAAATATTGGTGTGAGAGCTAATTCAATCAAGGAAACACTGCATGTTGGTGAAGGGCATATTGAAGAAGGATCAGCCGAGTGGTTCTTGTGGGAGAACAACTCCATTTGGCTCTCTAACTTCACAAACCATCAGGCTTCCATGCAGCTCTCAAGGAAACTCAGTTTTCACACTCTATGCTTAGTGCCCTTTGAGTGCATTATCTAGGAATGAACCTGGTAGAGCATCCCACACAAACGAATGCTCCACATGCGGGTTTCACATGCCACCAACTCCACATTCACAGGCAACTTCAGCGCCACAGCCGTTTTCAGATAGCCCTCAATGCAAAGGCTCTAGACGCAAATATTGGTGTGAGAGCTAATTCAATCAAGGAAACACTGCATGTTGGTGAAGGGCATATTGAAGAAGGATCAGCCGAGTGGTTCTTGTGGGAGAACAACTCCATTTGGCTCACTAACTTCACACACCATCAGGCTTCCAAGCAGCTCTCAAGGAAACTCAGTTTTCACACTCTAGGCTTAGTGCCCTTTGTGTGCCTAGGACTGAAATGAAGCTGGTGAGCATCCCACACAAACGAATGCTCCACATGCGGGTTTCACATGCCACCAGCTCCACATTCACAGGTAACTTCAGCGCCACAGCCGTTTTCAGATAGCCCTCAATGCAAAGGCTCTAGACGCAAATATTGGTGTGAGAGCTAATTCAATCAAGGAAACTCTGCACGTTGGTGAAGGGCATATTGAAGAAGGATCAGCCGAGTGGTTCTTGTGGGAGAACAACTCCATTTGGCTCACTAACTTCACACACCATCAGGCTTCCAAGCAGCTCTCAAGGAAACTCAGTTTTCACACTCTATGCTTAGTGCCCTTTGAGTGCATTATCTAGGAATGAACCTGGTAGAGCATCCCATACAAACGAATGCTCCACATGCGGGTTTCACATGCCACCAACTCCACATTCACAGGCAACTTCAGCGCCACAGCCGTTTTCAGACAGCCCTCAATGCAAAGGCTCTAGACGCAAATATTGGTGTGAGAGCTAATTCAATCAAGGAAACACTGCATGTTGGTGAAGGGCATATTGAAGAAGGATCAGCCGAGTGGTTCTTGTGGGAGAACAACTCCATTTGGCTCTCTAACTTCACAAACCATCAGGCTTCCATGCAGCTCTCAAGGAAACTCAGTTTTCACACTCTATGCTTAGTGCCCTTTGAGTGCATTATCTAGGAATGAACCTGGTAGAGCATCCCACACAAACGAATGCTCCACATGCGGGTTTCACATGCCACCAACTCCACATTCACAGGCAACTTCAGCGCCACAGCCGTTTTCAGATAGCCCTCAATGCAAAGGCTCTAGACGCAAATATTGGTGTGAGAGCTAATTCAATCAAGGAAACACTGCATGTTGGTGAAGGGCATATTGAAGAAGGATCAGCCGAGTGGTTCTTGTGGGAGAACAACTCCATTTGGCTCACTAACTTCACACACCATCAGGCTTCCAAGCAGCTCTCAAGGAAACTCAGTTTTCACACTCTATGCTTAGTGCCCTTTGAGTGCATTATCTAGGAATGAACCTGGTAGAGCATCCCACACAAGCGAATGTACCACATGCGCGTTTCACATGCCACCAACTCCACATTCACAGGCAACTTCAGCGCCACAGCCACTTTCAGACAGCCCTCAATGCAAAGGTTGTAGACGCAAATATTGGTGTGAGAGCTAATTCAATCAAGGAAACACTGCATGTTGGTGAAGGGCATATTGAAGAAGGATCAGCCGAGTGGTTCTTGTGGGAGAACAACTCCATTTGGCTCACTAACTTCACACACCATCAGGCTTCCAAGCAGCTCTCAAGGAAACTCAGTTTTCACACTCTATGCTTAGTGCCCTTTGTGTGCTTAGGACTGAAATGAAGCTTGCTGAGCATCCCACAAAAACGAATGCTCCACATGCGGGTTTCACATGCCACCAACTCCACATTCACAGGCAACTTCAGCGCCACAGCCGTTTTCAGATAGCCCTCAATGCAAAGGCTCTAGACGCAAATATTGGTGTGAGAGCTAATTCAATCAAGGAAACACTGCATGTAGGTGAAGGGCATATTGAAGAAGGATCAGCCGAGTGGTTCTTGTGGGAGAACAACTCCATTTGGCTCACTAACTTCACACACCATCAGGCTTCCAAGCAGCTCTCAAGGAAACTCAGTTTTCACACTCTATGCTTAGTGCCCTTTGAGTGCATTATCTAGGAATGAACCTGGTAGAGCATCCCACACAAACGAATGCTCCACATGCGGGTTTCACATGACACCAACTCCACATTCACAGGCAACTTCTGCGCCACAGCCGTTTTCAGATAGCCCTCAATGCAAAGGCTCTAGACGCAAATATTGGTGTGAGAGCTAATTCAATCAAGGAAACACTGCATGTTGGTGAAGGGCATATTGAAGAAGGATCAGCCGAGTGGTTCTTGTGGGAGAACAACTCCATTTGGCTCACTAACTTCACACACCATCAGGCTTCCAAGCAGCTCTCAAGGAAACTCAGTTTTCACACTCTATGCTTAGTGCCCTTTGAGTGCATTATCTAGGAATGAACCTGGTAGAGCATTCCACACAAAAGAATGTTCCACATGCGGGTTTCACATGCCACCAACTCCACATTCACAGGCAACTTCAGCGCCACAGCCGTTTTCAGATAGCCCTCAATGCAAAGGCTCTAGACGCAAATATTGGTGTGAGAGCTAATTCAATCAAGGAAACACTCAATGTTGGTGAAGGGCATATTGAAGAAGGATCAGCCGAGTGGTTCTTGTGGGAGAACAACTCCATTTGGCTCACTAACTTCACACACCATCAGGCTTCCAAGCAGCTCTCAAGGAAACTCAGTTTTGTTTTCACACTCTAGGCTTAGTGCCCTTTGTGTGCCTAGGACTGAAATGAAGCTGGTGAGCATCCCACACAAACGAATGCTCCACATGCGGGTTTCACATGCCACCAGCTCCAACATTCACAGGTAACTTCAGCGCCACAGCCGTTTTCAGATAGCCCTCAATGCAAAGGCTCTAGACGCAAATATTGGTGTGAGAGCTAATTCAATCAAGGAAACACTGCATGTTGGTGAAGGGCATATTGAAGAAGGATCAGCCGAGTGGTTCTTGTGGGAGAACAACTCCATTTGGCTCTCTAACTTCACAAACCATCAGGCTTCCATGCAGCTCTCAAGGAAACTCAGTTTTCACACTCTATGCTTAGTGCCCTTTGAGTGCATTATCTAGGAATGAACCTGGTAGAGCATTCCACACAAAAGAATGTTCCACATGCGGGTTTCACATGCCACCAACTCCACATTCACAGGCAACTTCAGCGCCACAGCCGTTTTCAGATAGCCCCTCAATGCAAAGGCTCTAGACGCAAATATTGGTGTGAGAGCTAATTCAATCAAGGAAACACTGCATGTTGGTGAAGGGCATATTGAAGAAGGATCAGCCGAGTGGTTCTTGTGGGAGAACAACTCCATTTGGCTCACTAACTTCACACACCATCAGGCTTCCAAGCAGCTCTCAAGGAAACTCAGTTTTCACACTCTAGGCTTAGTGCCCTTTGTGTGCCTAGGACTGAAATGAAGCTGGTGAGCATCCCACACAAACGAATGCTCCACATGCGGGTTTCACATGCCACCAGCTCCACATTCACAGGTAACTTCAGCGCCACAGCCGTTTTACAGATAGCCCTCAATGCAAAGGCTCTAGACGCAAATATTGGTGTGAGAGCTAATTCAATCAAGGAAACACTGCATGTTGGTGAAGGGCATATTGAAGAAGGATCAGCCGAGTGGTTCTTGTGGGAGAACAACTCCATTTGGGCTCACTAACTTCACAAACCATCAGGCTTCCATGCAGCTCTCAAGGAAACTCAGTTTTCACACTCTATGCTTAGTGCCCTTTGAGTGCATTATCTAGGAATGAACCTGGTAGAGCATCCCACACAAACGAATGCTCCACATGCGGGTTTCACATGCCACCAACTCCACATTCACAGGCAACTTCAGCGCCACAGCCGTTTTCAGATAGCCCTCAATGCAAAGGCTCTAGACGCAAATATTGGTGTGAGAGCTAATTCAATCAAGGAAACACTGCATGTTGGTGAAGGGCATATTGAAGAAGGATCAGCCGAGTGGTTCTTGTGGGAGAACAAACTCCATTTGGCTCTCTAACTTCACACACCATCAGGCTTCCAAGCAGCTCTCAAGGAAACTCAGTTTTCACACTCTAGGCTTAGTGCCCCTTTGTGTGCCTAGGACTGAAATGAAGCTGGTGAGCATCCCACACAAACGAATGCTCCACATGCGGGTTTCACATGCCACCAGCTCCACATTCACAGGTAACTTCAGCGCCACAGCCGTTTTCAGATAGCCCTCAATGCAAAGGCTCTAGACGCAAATATTGGTGTGAGAGCTAATTTAATCAAGGAAACTCTGCACGTTGGTGAAGGGCATATTGAAGAAGGATCAGCCGAGTGGTTCTTGTGGGAGAACAACTCCATTTGGCTCACTAACTTCACACACCATCAGGCTTCCAAGCAGCTCTCAAGGAAACTCAGTTTTCACACTCTAGGCTTAGTGCCCTTTGAGTGCATTATCTAGGAATGAACCTGGTAGAGCATCCCATACAAACGAATGCTCCACATGCGGGTTTCACATGCCACCAACTCCACATTCACAGGCAACTTCAGCGCCACAGCCGTTTTCAGACAGCCCTCAATGCAAAGGCTCTAGACGCAAATATTGGTGTGAGAGCTAATTCAATCAAGGAAACACTGCATGTTGGTGAAGGGCATATTGAAGAAGGATCAGCCGAGTGGTTCTTGTGGGAGAACAACTCCATTTGGCTCTCTAACTTCACAAACCATCAGGCTTCCATGCAGCTCTCAAGGAAACTCAGTTTTCACACTCTATGCTTAGTGCCCTTTGAGTGCATTATCTAGGAATGAACCTGGTAGAGCATCCCACACAAACGAATGCTCCACATGCGGGTTTCACATGCACCAACTCCACATTCACAGGCAACTTCAGCGCCACAGCCGTTTTCAGATAGCCCCTCAATGCAAAGGCTCTAGACGCAAATATTGGTGTGAGAGCTAATTCAATCAAGGAAACACTGCATGTTGGTGAAGGGCATATTGAAGAAGGATCAGCCGAGTGGTTCTTGTGGGAGAACAACTCCATTTGGCTCACTAACTTCACACACCATCAGGCTTCCAAGCAGCTCTCAAGGAAACTCAGTTTTCACACTCTATGCTTAGTGCGCTTTGAGTGCATTATCTAGGAATGAACCTGGTAGAGCATCCCACACAAGCGAATGTACCACATGCGCGTTTCACATGCCACCAACTCCACATTCACAGGCAACTTCAGCGCCACAGCCACTTTCAGACAGCCCTCAATGCAACAGGTTGTAGACGCAAATATTGGTGTGAGAGCTAATTCAATCAAGGAAACACTGCATGTTGGTGAAGGGCATATTGAAGAAGGATCAGCCGAGTGGTTCTTGTGGGAGAACAACTCCATTTGGCTCACTAACTTCACACACCATCAGGCTTCCAAGCAGCTCTCAAGGAAACTCAGTTTTCACACTCTATGCTTAGTGCCCTTTGTGTGCTTAGGACTGAAATGAAGCTTGCTGAGCATCCCACAAAAACGAATGCTCCACATGCGGGTTTCACATGCCACCAACTCCACATTCACAGGCAACTTCAGCGCCACAGCCGTTTTCAGATAGCCCTCAATGCAAAGGCTCTAGACGCAAATATTGGTGTGAGAGCTAATTCAATCAAGGAAACACTGCATGTAGGTGAAGGGCATATTGAAGAAGGATCAGCCGAGTGGTTCTTGTGGGAGAACAACTCCATTTGGCTCACTAACTTCACACACCATCAGGCTTCCAAGCAGCTCTCAAGGAAACTCAGTTTTCACACTCTATGCTTAGTGCCCTTTGAGTGCATTATCTAGGAATGAACCTGGTAGAGCATCCCACACAAACGAATGCTCCACATGCGGGTTTCACATGACACCAACTCCACATTCACCAGGCAACTTCTGCGCCACAGCCGTTTTCAGATAGCCCTCAATGCAAAGGCTCTAGACGCAAATATTGGTGTGAGAGCTAATTCAATCAAGGAAACACTGCATGTTGGTGAAGGGCATATTGAAGAAGGATCAGCCGAGTGGTTCTTGTGGGAGAACAACTCCATTTGGCTCACTAACTTCACACACCATCAGGCTTCCAAGCAGCTCTCAAGGAAACTCAGTTTTCACACTCTATGCTTAGTGCCCTTTGAGTGCATTATCTAGGAATGAACCTGGTAGAGCATCCCACACAAAAGAATGTTCCACATGCGGGTTTCACATGCCCCCAACTCCACATTCACTGGCAACTTCAGCGCCCCAGCCGTTTTCAGATATCCCTCAATGCAAAGGCTCTAGACGCAAATATTGGTGTGAGAGCTAATTCAATCAAGGAAACACTGCATGTTGGTGAAGCGCATATTGAAGAAGGATCAGCCGAGTGGTTCTTGTGGGAGAACAACTCCATTTGGCTCACTAACTTCACACACCATCAGGCTTCCAAGCAGCTCTCAAGGAAACTCAGTTTTCACACTCTATGCTTAGTGCCCTTTGAGTGCATTATCTAGGAATGAACCAGGTAGAGCATCCCACACAAAAGAATGCTCCACATGCGGGTTTCACATTCCACCAACTCCACATTCACAGGCAACTTCAGCGCCACAGCCGTTTTCAGATAGCCCTCAATGCAAAGGCTCTAGGCGAAAATATTGGTGTGAGAGCTAATTCAATCAAGGAAACACTGCATGTTGGTGAAGGGCATATTGAAGAAGGATCAGCCGAGTGGTTCTTGTGGGAGAACAACTCCATTTGGCTCACTAACTTCACACACCATCAGGCTTCCAAGCAGCTCTCAAGGAAACTCAGTTTTCACACTCTATGCTTAGTGCCCTTTGTGTGCCTAGGACTGAAATGAAGCTTGGTGAGCATCCCACACAAACGAATGCTCCACATGCGGGTTTCACATGCCACCAACTCCACATTCACAGGCAACTTCAGCGCCACAGCCGTTTTCAGATAGCCCTCAATGCAAAGGCTCTAGACGCAAATATTGGTGTGAGAGCTAATTCAATCAAGGAAACACTGCATGTTGGTGAAGGGCATATTGAAGAAGAATCAGCCGAGTGGATCTTGTGGGAGAACAACTCCATTTGGCTCACTAACTTCACACACCATCAGGCTTCCAAGCAGCTCTCAAGGAAACTCAGTTTTCACACTCTATGCTTAGTGCCCTTTGAGTGCATTATCTAGGAATGAACCTGGTAGAGCATCCCACACAAACGAATGCTCCACATGCGGGTTTCACATGCCACCAACTCCACATTCACAGGCAATTTCAGCGCCACAGCCGTTTTCAGATAGCCCTCAATGCAAAGGCTCTAGACGCAAATATTGCTGTGAGAGCTAATTCAATCAAGGAATCACTGCATCTTGCAGAAGGGCATATTGAAGAAGGATCAGCCGAGTGGTTCTTGTGGGAGAACAACTCAGTTGGCTCACTAACTTCACACACCATCAGGCTTCCAAGCAGCTCTCAAGGAAACTCAGTTTTCACACTCTATGCTTAGTGTCCTTTGAGTGCATTATCTAGGAATGAACCTGGTAGAGCATCCCACACAAAAGAATGTTCCACATGCGGGTTTCACATGCCACCAACTCCACATTCACAGGCAACTTCAGCGCACAGCCGTTTCAGATAGCCCTCAATGCAAAGGCTCTAGACGCAAATATTGGTGTGAGAGCTAATTCAATCAAGGAAACACTGCATGTTGGTG
>NW_026699617.1:0-30790 GCF_030435755.1 Ochotona princeps
AAGCATAGAGTGTGAAATCTGAGTTTCCGTGAGAGCTGCTTGGAAGCCTGATGGTGTGTGAAGTTAGTGAGCCAAATGGAGTTGTTCTCCCACAAGAACCACTCGGCTGATCCTTCTTCAATATGCCCTTCACCAACAAGGCAGTGTTTCCTTGATTGAATTAGCTCTCACACCAATATTTGCGTCTAGAGCCTTTGCATTGAGGGCTATCTGAAAACGGCTGTGGCGCTGAAGTTGCCTGTGAATGTGGACTTGATGGCATGTGAAACCCGCATGTGGAGCATTCGTTTGTGTGGGATGCTCACCAAGATTCATTTCAGTCCTAGACACTCAAAAAGCACTAAGCATAGAGTGTGAAAACTGAGTTTCCTTGAGAGCTGCTTGGAAGCCTGATGGTGTGTGAATTTAGTGAGCCAAATGGAGTTGTTCTCCCAAAAGAACCACTCTCGGCTGGTCCTTCTTCAATATGCCCTTCACCAACATGCAGTGTTTTCCTTGATTGAATTAGCTCTCACACCAATATTTGCGTCTAGAGCCTTTGCATTGAGGGCTATCTGAAAACGGCTGTGGCGCTGAAGTTGCCTGTGAATGTGGAGTTGGTGGCATGTGAAACCCCGCATGTGGAGCATTCGCTTGTGTGGGATGCTCACCAAGCTTCATTTCAGTCCCTAGGCACTCAAAGGGCACTAAGCATAGAGTGTGAAAACTGAGTTTTCTTGAGAGCTGCTTGGAAGCCTGATGGTGTGTGAAGTTAGTGAGCCAAATGGAGTGGTTCTCCACACAAGAACCCACTCGGCTGATCCTTCTTCAATATGCCCTTCGCCAACATGCAGTGTTTCCTTGATTGAATTAGCTCTCACAACCAATATTTGCGTCTAGATCCTTTGCAGTGAGGGCTATCTGAAAATGGCTGTGGCGCTGAAGTTGCCTGTGACTGTGGAGTTGGTGGCATGTGAAACCCGCATGTGGAGCATTCGTTTGTGTGGGATGCTCTACCAGGTTCATTCCTAGATAATGCACTCAAAGGGCACTAAGCATAGAGTGTGAAAACTGAGTTTCCTTGAGAGCTGCTTGGAAGCCTGATGGTGTGTGAAGTTAGTGAGCCAAATGGAGTTGTTCTCCCACAAGAACCACTCGGCTGATCCTTCTTCAATATGTCCTTCACCAACATGCAGTGTTTCCTTGATTGAATTAGCTCTCACACCAATATTTGCATCTAGAGCCTTTGCATTGAGGGCTATCTGAAAACGGCTGTGGCGCTGAAGTTGCCTGTGAATGTCGAGTTGGTGGCATGTGAAACCCGCATGTGGAGCATTCGTTTGTGTGGGATGCTCACCAAGCTTCATTTCAGTCCTAGGCACTCAAAGGGGCACTAAGCATAGAGTGTGAAATCTGAGTTTCGTTGAGAGCTGCTTGGAAACCTGATGGTGATGTGAAGTTAGTGAGCCAAATGGATTTGTTCTCCCACAAGAACCACTCGGCTGATCCTTCTTCAATATGCCCTTCACCAACATGCAGTGTTTCCTTGATTGAATTAGCTCTCACACCAATATTTGCTTCTAGAGCCTTTGCATTGAGGGCTATCTGAAAACGGCTGTGGCGCTGAAGTTGCCTGTGAATGTGGAGTTGGTGGCATGTGAAACCCGCATGTGGAGCATTCGTTTGTGTGGGATGCTCACCAAGCTTCATTTCAGTCCTAGGCACTCAAAGGGCACTAAGCATAGAGTGTGAAAACTGAGTTTCCTTGAGAGCTGCTTGGAAGCCTGATGGTGTGTGAAGTTAGTGAGGCCAAATGGAGTTGTTCTCTCCACAAGAACCACTCGGCTGACCCTTCTTCAATATGCCCTTCACCAACATGCAGTGTTTCCTTGATTGAAGTAGCTCTCACACCAATATTTGTGTCTCGTGCCCTTTGCATTGAGGGCTATCTGAAAAACGGCTGTGGCGCTGAAGTTGCCTGTGAATGTGGAGTAGTTGGTGGCATGTGAAACCCGCATGTGGAGCATTCGTTTGTGTGGAATGCTCTACCAGGTTCATTCCTAGATAATGCACTCAAAGGGCACTAAGCATAGAGTGTTGAAAACTGAGTTTCCTTGAGAGCTGCTTGGAAGCCTGATGGTGTGTGAAGTTAGTGAGCCAAATGGAGTGGTTCTCCCACAAGAACCACTCGGCTGACCCTTCTTCAATATGCCCTTCACCAACATGCAGTGTTTCCTTGATTGAATTAGCTCTCACCACCCAATATTTGCGTCTAGAGCCTTTGCATTGAGGGCTATCTGAAAACGGCTGTGGCGCTGAAGTTGCCTGTGAATGTGGACTTGATGGCATGTGAAACCCGCATGTGGAGCAATTCGTTTGTGTGGGATGCTCACCAAGATTCATTTCAGTCCTAGACACTCAAAAAGTACTAAGCATAGAGTGTGAAAACTGAGTTTCCTTGAGAGCTGCTTGGAAGCCTGATGGTGTGTGAATTTAGTGAGCCAAATGGAGTTGTTCTCCCAAAAGAAACCACTCGGCTGGTCCTTCTTCAATATGCCCATCTCACCAACATGCAGTGTTTCCTTGATTGAATTAGCTCTCACACCAATATTTGCGTCTAGAGCCTTTGCATTGAGGGCTATCTGAAAACGGCTGTGGCGCTGAAGTTGCCTGTGAATGTGGAGTTGGTGGCATGTGAAACCCGCATGTGGAGCATTCGTTTGTGTGGGATGCTCACCAAGCTTCATTTCAGTCCTAGGCACTCAAAGGGCACTAAGCATAGAGTGTGAAAACTGAGTTTCCTTGAGAGCTGCTTGGAAGCCTGATGGTGTGTGAAGTTAGTGAGCCAAAGAGAGTTGTTCTCCCACAAGAACCACACGGCTGATCCTTCTTCAATATGCCCTTCACCAACATGCAGTGTTTAATTGATTGAATTAGCTCTCACACCAATAATTGTGTCTCGAGCCTTTGCATTGAGGGCTATCTGAATACAGCTGTGGCGCTGAAGTTGCCTGTGAATGTGGAGTTGGTGGCATGTGAAACCCGCATGTGGAGCATTCGTTTGTGTGGGATGCTCTACCAGGTTCATTCCTAGACAATGCACTCAAAGGGTACTAAGCATAAAGTGTGAAAACTGAGTTTCCTTGAGAGCTGCTTGGAAGCCTGATGGTGTGTGAAGTTAGTGAGCCAAATGGATTTGTTCTCCCACAAGAACCACTCGGCTGATCCTTCTTCAATATGCCCTTCACCAACATGCAGTGTTTCTTTGATTGAATTAGCTCTCACACCAATATTTGCGTCTAGAGCCTTTGCATTGAGGGCTATCTGAAAACGGCTGTGGCGCTGAAGTTGCCTGTGAATGTGGAGTTGGTGGCATGTGAAACCCGCATGTGGAGCATTCGTTAGTTTGGGATTATGACCAAGCTTCAATTCAGTCCTAGGCACTCAAAGGGCACTAAGCATAGAGTGTGAAATCTGAGTTTCCGTGAGAGCTGCTTGGAAGCCTGATGGTGTGTGAAGTTAGTGAGCCAAATGGATTTGTTCTCCCACAAGAACCACTCGGCTGATCCTTCTTCAATATGCCCTTCACCAACATGCAGTGTTTCCTTGATTGAATTAGCTCTCACACCAATATTTGCGTCTAGAGCCTTTGCATTGAGGGCTATCTGAAAACGGCTGTGGCGCTGAAGTTGCCTGTGAATGTGGACTTGATGGCATGTGAAACCCGCATGTGGAGCATTCGTTTGTGTGGGATGCTCACCAAGATTCATTTCAGTCCTAGACACTCAAAAAGCACTAAGCATAGAGTGTGAAAACTGAGTTTCCTTGAGAGCTGCTTGGAAGCCTGATGGTGTGTGAATTTAGTGAGCCAAATGGAGTTGTTCTCCCAAAAGAACCACTCGGCTGGTCCTTCTTCAATATGCCCTTCACCAACATGCAGTGTTTCCTTGATTGAATTAGCTCTCACACCAATATTTGCGTCTAGAGCCTTTGCATTGAGGGCTATCTGAAAACGGCTGTGGCGCTGAAGTTGCCTGTGAATGTGGAGTTGGTGGCATGTGAAACCCGCATGTGGAGCATTCGCTTGTGTGGGATGCTCACCAAGCTTCATTTCAGTCCTAGGCACTCAAAGGGCACTAAGCATAGAGTGTGAAAACTGAGTTTTCTTGAGAGCTGCTTGGAAGCCTGATGGTGTGTGAAGTTAGTGAGCCAAATGGAGTGGTTCTCCCACAAGAACCACTCGGCTGATCCTTCTTCAATATGCCCTTCGCCAACATGCAGTGTTTCCTTGATTGAATTAGCTCTCACACCAATATTTGCGTCTAGATCCTTTGCAGTGAGGGCTATCTGAAAATGGCTGTGGCGCTGAAGTTGCCTGTGACTGTGGAGTTGGTGGCATGTGAAACCCGCATGTGGAGCATTCGTTTGTGTGGGATGCTCTACCAGGTTCATTCCTAGATAATGCACTCAAAGGGCACTAAGCATAGAGTGTGAAAACTGAGTTTCCTTGAGAGCTGCTTGGAAGCCTGATGGTGTGTGAAGTTAGTGAGCCAAATGGAGTTGTTCTCCCACAAGAACCACTCGGCTGATCCTTCTTCAATATGTCCTTCACCAACATGCAGTGTTTCCTTGATTGAATTAGCTCTCACACCAATATTTGCATCTAGAGCCTTTGCATTGAGGGCTATCTGAAAACGGCTGTGGCGCTGAAGTTGCCTGTGAATGTCGAGTTGGTGGCATGTGAAACCCGCATGTGGAGCATTCGTTTGTGTGGGATGCTCACCAAGCTTCATTTCAGTCCTAGGCACTCAAAGGGCACTAAGCATAGAGTGTGAAATCTGAGTTTCGTTGAGAGCTGCTTGGAAACCTGATGGTGTGTGAAGTTAGTGAGCCAAATGGATTTGTTCTCCCACAAGAACCACTCGGCTGATCCTTCTTCAATATGCCCTTCACCAACATGCAGTGTTTCCTTGATTGAATTAGCTCTCACACCAATATTTGTGTCTAGAGCCTTTGCATTGAGGGCTATCTGAAAACGGCTGTGGCGCTGAAGTTGCCTGTGAATGTGGAGTTGGTGGCATGTGAAACCCGCATGTGGAGCATTCGTTTGTGTGGGATGCTCACCAAGCTTCATTTCAGTCCTAGGCACTCCAAGGGCACTAAGCATAGAGTGTGAAAACTGAGTTTCCTTGAGAGCTGCTTGGAAGCCTGATGGTGTGTGAAGTTAGTGAGCCAAATGGAGTTGTTCTCCCACAAGAACCACTCGGCTGACCCTTCTTCAATATGCCCTTCACCAACATGCAGTGTTTCCTTGATTGAAGTAGCTCTCACACCAATATTTGTGTCTCGTGCCTTTGCATTGAGGGCTATCTGAAAACGGCTGTGGCGCTGACGTTGCCTGTGAATGTGGAGTTGGTGGCATGTGAAACCCGCATGTGGAGCATTCGTTTGTGTGGAATGCTCTACCAGGTTCATTCCTAGATAATGCACTCAAAGGGCACTAAGCATAGAGTGTGAAAACTGAGTTTCCTTGAGAGCTGCTTGGAAGCCTGATGGTGTGTGAAGTTAGTGAGCCAAATGGAGTGGTTCTCCCACAAGAACCACTCGGCTGACCCTTCTTCAATATGCCCTTCACCAACATGCAGTGTTTCCTTGATTGAATTAGCTCTCACACCAATATTTGCGTCTAGAGCCTTTGCATTGAGGGCTATCTGAAAACGGCTGTGGCGCTGAAGTTGCCTGTGAATGTGGACTTGATGGCATGTGAAACCCGCATGTGGAGCATTCGTTTGTGTGGGATGCTCACCAAGATTCATTTCAGTCCTAGACACTCAAAAAGCACTAAGCATAGAGTGTGAAAACTGAGTTTCCTTGAGAGCTGCTTGGAAGCCTGATGGTGTGTGAATTTAGTGAGCCAAATGGAGTTGTTCTCCCAAAAGAACCACTCGGCTGGTCCTTCTTCAATATGCCCTTCACCAACATGCAGTGTTTCCTTGATTGAATTAGCTCTCACACCAATATTTGCGTCTAGAGCCTTTGCATTGAGGGCTATCTGAAAACGGCTGTGGCGCTGAAGTTGCCTGTGAATGTGGAGTTGGTGGCATGTGAAACCCGCATGTGGAGCATTCGTTTGTGTGGGATGCTCACCAAGCTTCATTTCAGTCCTAGGCACTCCAAGGGCACTAAGCATAGAGTGTGAAAACTGAGTTTCCTTGAGAGCTGCTTGGAAGCCTGATGGTGTGTGAAGTTAGTGAGCCAAAGGGAGTTGTTCTCCCACAAGAACCACTCGGCTGATCCTTCTTCAATATGCCCTTCGCCAACATGCAGTGTTTCCTTGATTGAAGTAGCTCTCACACCAATATTTGCGTCTAGAGCCTTTGCATTGAGTGCTATCTGAAAACGGCTGTTGAGCTGAAGTTGCCTGTGAATGTGGAGTTGGTGGCATGTGAAACCCGCATGTGGAGCATTCGTTTGTGTGGGATGCCTCTACCAGGTTCATTCCTAGATAATGCACTCAAAGGGCACTAAGCATAGAGTGTGAAAACTGAGTTTCCTTGAGAGCTGCTTGGAAGCCTAATGGTGTGTGGAGTTAGTGAGCCAAATGGAGTGGTTCTCCACAAGAACCACTCGGCTGACCCCTTCTTCAATATGCCCTTCACCAACATGCAGTGTTTCCTTGAGTTGAAGTAGCTCTCACACCAATATTTGTGTCTCGTGCCTTTGCATTGAGTGCTATCTGAAAACGGCTGTGGCGCTGAAGTTGCCTGTGAATGTGGAGTTGGTGGCATGTGAAACCCGCATGTGGATCATTCATTTGTGTGGGATGCTCTACCAGGTTCATTCATAAATAATGCACTCAAAGGGCACTAAGCATAGAGTGTGAAAACTGAGTTTCCTTGAGAGCTGCTTGGAAGCCTGATGGTGTGTGAAGTTAGTGAGCCAAATGGAGTTGTTCTCCCCACAAGAACCACTCGGCTGATCCTTCTTCAATATCTCCTTCACCAAACATGCAGTGTTTCCTTGATTGAATTAGCTCTCACACTAATATTTGTGTCTAGAGCCTTTGCATTGAGGGCTATCTGAAAACGGCTGTGGCGTTGAAGTTGCCTGTGAATGTGGAGTTGGTGGCATGTGAAACCCGCATGTGGAGCATTCGTTTGTGTGGGATGCTCCTGCCAGGTTCATTCCTAGATAATGCACTCAAAGGGCACTAAGCATAGAGTGTGAAAACTGAGTTTCCTTGAGAGCTGCTTGGAAGCCTGATGGTGTGTGAAGTTAGTGAGACCAAATGGAGTGGTTCTCCCACAAGAACCACTCGGCTGACCCTTCTTCAATATGCCCTTCACCAACATGCAGTGTTTCCTTGATTGAATTAGCTCTCACAACCAGTATTTGCGTCTAGAGCCTTTGCATTGAGGGCTATCTGAAAACGGCTGTGGCGCTGAAGTTGCCTGTGAATGTGGAGTTGGTGGCATGTGAAACCCGCATGTGGAGCATTCGTTTGTGTGGGATGCTCTACCAGGTTCATTCCTAGATAATGCACTCAAAGGGCACTAAGCATAGAGTGTGAAAACTGAGTTTCCGTGAGAGCTGCTTGGAAGCCTGATGGTGTGTGAAGTTAGTGAGCCAAATGGAGTTGTTCTCTCCCACAAGAACCACTCGGCTGATCCTTCTTCAATATGCCCTTCACCAACATGCAGTGTTTTCTTGATTGAATTAGCTCTCACACCAATATTTGCATCTAGAGCCTTTGCATTGAGGGCTATCTGAAAATGGCTGTGGCGCTGAAGTTGCCATGTGACTGTGGAGTTGGTGGCATGTGAAACCCGCATGTGGAGCAATTCGTTTGTGTGGGATGCTCACCAAGCTTCATTTCAGTCCTAGGCACTCAAAGGGCACTAAGCATAGAGTGTGAAATCTGAGTTTCCTTGAGAGCTGCTTGGGAAGCCTGATGGTGTGTGAAGTTAGTGAGCCAAATGGAGTTGTTCTCCCACAAGAACCACTCGGCTGATCCTTCTTCAATATGCCCTTCACCAACATGCAGTGTTTCCTTGATTGAATTAGCTCTCACACACCAATATTTGCGTCTCGAGCCTTTGCATTGAGGGCTATCTGAAAAACGGCTGTGGCGCTGAAGTTGCCTGTGAATGTGGAGTTGTGTGGCATGTGAAACCCGCATGTGGAGCATTCGTTTGTGTGGGATGCTCTACCAGGTTCATTCCTAGATAATGCACTCAAAGGGCACTAAGCATAGAGTGTGAAAACTGAGTTTCCTTGAGAGCTGCTTGGCAGCCTGATGGTGTGTGAAGTTAGTGAGCCAAATGGAGTTGTTCTCCCACAAGAACCACTCGGCTGATCCTTCTTCAATATGCCCTTCACCAACATGCATGTGTTTCCTTGATTGAATTAGCTCTCACACCAATATTTGCATCTAGAGCCTTTTGCATTGAGGGCTATCTGAAAACGGCTGTGGCGCTGAAGTTGCCTGTGCATGTGCAGTTTTGGTGGCATGTGAAACCCGCATGTGGAGCATTCGTTTGTGTGGGATGCTCTACCAGGTTCATTCCTAGACAATGCACTCAAAGGGCACTAAGCATAGAGTGTGAAATCTGAGTTTCGTTGAGAGCTGCTTGGAAACCTGATGGTGTGTGAAGTTAGTGAGCCAAATGGATTTGTTCTCCCACAAGAACCACTCGGCTGATCCTTCTTCAATATGCCCTTCACCAACATGCAGTGTTTCCTTGATTGAATTAGCTCTCACACCAATATTTGCATCTAGAGCCTTTGCATTGAGGGCTATCTGAAAACGGCTGTGGCGCTGAAGTTGCCTGTGAATGTGGAGTTGGTGGCATGTGAAACCCGCATGTGGAGCATTCGTTTGTGTGGGATGCTCACCAAGCTTCATTTCAGTCCTAGGCACTCAAAGGGCACTAAGCATAGAGTGTGAAAACTGAGTTTCCTTGAGAGCTGCTTGGAAGCCTGATGGTGTGTGAAGTTAGTGAGCCAAATGGAGTTGTTCTCCCACAAGAACCACTCGGCTGACCCTTCTTCAATATGCCCTTCACCAACATGCAGTGTTTCCTTGATTGAAGTAGCTCTCACACCAATATTTGCATCTCGTGCCTTTGCATTGAGGGCTATCTGAAAACGGCTGTGGCGCTGACGTTGCCTGTGAATGTGGAGTTGGTGGCATGTGAAACCCGCATGTGGAGCATTCGTTTGTGTGGGATGCTCTACCAGGTTCATTCCTAGATAATGCACTCAAAGGGCACTAAGCATAGAGTGTGAAAACTGAGTTTCCTTGAGAGCTGCTTGGCAGCCTGATGGTGTGTGAAGTTAGTGAGCCAAATGGAGTTGTTCTCCCACAAGAACCACTCGGCTGATCCTTCTTCAATATGCCCTTCACCAACATGCAGTGTTTCCTTGATTGAATTAGCTCTCACACCAATATTTGCATCTAGAGTCTTTGCATTGAGGGCTATCTGAAAACGGCTGTGGCGCTGAAGTTGCCTGTGCATGTGCAGTTTGGTGGCATGTGAAACCCGCATGTGGAGCATTCATTTGTTTGGGATGCTCTACCAGGTTCATTCCTAGACAATGCACACAAAGGGCACTAAGCATAGAGTGTGAAATCTGAGTTTCGTTGAGAGCTGCTTGGAAACCTGATGGTGTGTGAAGTTAGTGAGCCAAATGGATTTGTTCTCCCACAAGAACCACTCGGCTGATCCTTCTTCAATATGCCCTTCACCAACATGCAGTGTTTCCTTGATTGAATTAGCTCTCACACCAATATTTGCATCTAGAGCCTTTGCATTGAGGGCTATCTGAAAACGGCTGTGGCGCTGAAGTTGCCTGTGAATGTGGAGTTGGTGGCATGTGAAACACGCATGTGGAGCATTCGTTTGTGTGGGATGCTCACCAAGCTTCATTTCAGTCCTAGGCACTCAAAGGGCACTAAGCATAGAGTGTGAAAACTGAGTTTCCTTGAGAGCTGCTTGGAAGCCTGATGGTGTGTGAAGTTAGTGAGCCAAATGGAGTTGTTCTCCCACAAGAACCACTCGGCTGACCCTTCTTCAATATGCCCTTCACCAACATGCAGTGTTTCCTTGATTGAAGTAGCTCTCACACCAATATTTGTGTCTCATGCCTTTGCATTGAGGGCTATCTGAAAACGGCTGTGGCGCTGAAGTTGCCTGTGAATGTGCAGTTGGTGGCATGTGAAACCCGCATGTGGAGCATTCGTTTGTGTGGAATGCTCTACCAGGTTCATTCCTAGATAATGCACTCAAAGGTCACTAAGCATAGAGTGTGAAAACTGAGTTTCCTTGAGAGCTGCTTGGAAGCCTGATGATGTGTGAAGTTAGTGAGCCAAATGGAGTGGTTCTCCCACAAGAACCACTCGGCTGACCCTTCTTCAATATGCCCTTCACCAACATGCAGTGTTTCCTTGATTGAATTAGCTCTCACACCAATATTTGCGTCTAGAGCCTTTGCATTGAGGGCTATCTGAAAACGGCTGTGGCGCTGAAGTTGCCTGTGAATGTGGAGTTGGTGGCATGTGAAACCCGCATGTGGAGCATTCGTTTGTGTGGGATGCTCACCAAGCTTCATTTCAGTCCTAGGCACTCAAACGGTACTAAGCATAGAGTGTGAAAACTGAGTTTCCTTGAGAGCTGCTTGGAAGCCTGATGGTGTGTGAAGTTAGTGAGCCAAATGGAGTTGTTCTCCCACAAGAACCACTCGGCTGACGCTTCTTCAATATGCCCTTCACCAACATGCAGTGTTTCTTTGATTGAATTAGCTCTCACACCAATATTTGCGTCTAGAGCCTTTGCATTGAGGGCTATCTGAAAACGGCTGTGGCGCTGAAGTTGCCTGTGAATGTGGAGTTGGTGGCATGTGAAACCCGCATGTGGAGCATTCGTTTGTGTGGGATGCTCACCAAGCTTCATTTCAGTCCTAGGCACTCCAAGGGCACTAAGCATAGAGTGTGAAAACTGAGTTTCCTTGAGAGCTGCTTGGAAGCCTGATGGTGTGTGAAGTTAGTGAGCCAAAGGGAGTTGTTCTCCCACAAGAACCACTCGGCTGATCCTTCTTCAATATGCCCTTCGCCAACATGCAGTGTTTCCTTGATTGAAGTAGCTCTCACACCAATATTTGCGTCTAGAGCCTTTGCATTGAGGGCTATCTGAAAATGGCTGTGGCGCTGAAGTTGCCTGTGCATGTGCAGTTTGGTGGCATGTGAAACCCGCATGTGGAGCATTCGTTTGTGTGGGATGCTCACCAAGCTTCATTTCAGTCCTAGGCACTCAAAGGGCACTAAGCATAGAGTGTGAAAACTGAGTTTCCTTGAGAGCTGCTTGGAAGCCTGATGGTGTGTGGAGTTAGTGAGCCAAATGGAGTGGTTCTCCCACAAGAACCACTAGGCTGACCCTTCTTCAATATGCCCTTCACCAACATGCAGTGTTTCCTTGATTGAATTAGCTCTCACACCAGTATTTGCGTCTAGAGCCTTTGCATTGAGTGCTATCTGAAAACGGCTGTGGCGCTGAAGTTGCCTGTGACTGTGGAGTTGGTGGCATGTGAAACCCGCATGTGGAGCATTCGTTTGTGTGGGATGCTCTACCAGGTTCATTCCTAGATAATGCACTCAAAGGGCACTAAGCATAGAGTGTGAAAACTGAGTTTCCTTGAGAGCTGCTTGGAAGCCTGATGGTGTGTGAAGTTAGTGAGCCAAATGGAGTTGTTCTCCCACAAGAACCACTCGGCTGATCCTTCTTCAATATGCCCTTCACCAACATGCAGTGTTTCCTTGATTGAATTAGCTCTCACACCAATATTTGCATCTAGAGCCTTTGCATTGAGGGCTATCTGAAAACGGCTGTGGCGCTGAAGTTGCCTGTGACTGTGGAGTTGGTGGCATGTGAAACCCGCATGGGGAGCATTCGTTTGTGTGGGATGCTCACCAAGCTTCATTTCAGTCCTAGGCACTCAAAGGGCACTAAGCATAGAGTGTGAAATCTGAGTTTCCTTGAGAGCTGCTTGGAAGCCTGATGGTGTGTGAAGTTAGTGAGCCAAATGGAGTTGTTCTCCCACAAGAACCACTCGGCTGATCCTTCTTCAATATGCCCTTCACCAACATGCAGTGTTTCCTTGATTGAATTAGCTCTCACACCAATATTTGCGTCTCGAGCCTTTGCATTGAGGGCTATCTGAAAACGGCTGTGGCGCTGAAGTTGCCTGTGAATGTGGAGTTGGTGGCATGTGAAACCCGCATGTGGAGCATTCGTTTGTGTGGGATGCTCACCAAGCTTCATTTCAGTCCTAGGCACTCAAAGGGCACTAAGCATAGAGTGTGAAAACTGAGTTTCCTTGAGAGCTGCTTGGAAGCCTGATGGTGTGTGAAGTTAGTGAGCCAAATGGAGTTGTTCTCCCACAAGAACCACTCGGCTGACGCTTCTTCAATATGCCCTTCACCAACATGCAGTGTTTCCTTGATTGAATTAGCTCTCACACCAATTTTTGCGTCTAGAGCCTTTGCATTGAGGGCTATCTGAAAACGGCTGTGGCGCTGAAGTTGCCTGTGAATGTGGAGTTGGTGGCATGTGAAACCCGCATGTGGAGCATTCGTTTGTGTGGGATGCTCATCCAAGCTTCATTTCAGTCTTAGGCACTCAAAGGGCACTAAGCATAGAGTGTGAAAACTGAGTTTCCTTGAGAGCTGCTTGGAAGCCTGATGGTGTGTGAAGTTAGTGAGCCAAATGGAGTGGTTCTCCCACAAGAACCACTCGGCTGACCCTTCTTCAATATGCCCTTCACCAACATGCAGTGTTTCCTTGATTGAATTAGCTCTCACACCAATATTTGCGTCTAGAGCCTTTGCATTGAGGGCTATCTGAAAACGGCTGTGGCGCTGAAGTTACCTGTGAATGTGGAGTTGGTGGCATGTGAAACACGCATGTGGAGCATTCGTTTGTGTGGGATGCTCTACCAGGTTCATTCCTAGATAATGCACTCAAAGGGCACTAAGCATAGAGTGTGAAAACTGAGTTTCCTTGAGAGCTGCTTGGAAGCCTGATGGTGTGTGAAGTTAGTGAGCCAAATGGAGTTGTTCTCCCACAAGAACCACTCGGCTGATCCTTCTTCAATATCTCATTCACCAACATGCAGTGTTTCCTTGATTGAATTAGCTCTCACACCAGTATTTGCGTCTAGAGCCTTTGCATTGAGTGCTATCTGAAAACGGCTGTGGCACTGAAGTTGCCTGTGAATGTGGAGTTGGTGGCATGTGAAACCCGCACGTGGAGCATTCGTTTGTGTGGGATGCTCTACCAGGTTCATTCCTAGATAATGCACTCAAAGGGCACTAAGCATAGAGTGTGAAAACTGAGTTTCCGTGAGAGCTGCTTGGAAGCCTGATGGTGTGTGAAGTTAGTGAGCCAAATGGAGTTGTTCTCCCACAAGAACCACTCGGCTGATCCTTCTTCAATATGCCCTTCACCAACATGCAGTGTTTCCTTGATTGAATTAGCTCTCACACCAATATTTGCGTCTAGAGCCTTTGCATTGAGGGCTATCTGAAAACGGCTGTGGCGCTGAAGTTGCCTGTGAATGTGGAGTTGGTGGCATGTGAAACCCGCATGTGGAGCATTCGTTTGTGTGGGATGCTCACCAAGCTTCATTTCAGTCCTAGGCACTCAAAGGGCACTAAGCATAGAGTGTGAAAACTGAGTTTCCTTGAGAGCTGCTTGGAAGCCTGATGGTGTGTGAAGTTAGTGAGCCAAATGGAGTTGTTCTCCCACAAGAACCACTCGGCTGATCCTTCTTCAATATGCCCTTCACCAACATGCAGTGTTTCCTTGATTGAATTAGCTCTCACACCAATATTTGCATCTAGAGCCTTTGCATTGAGGGCTATCTGAAAACGGCTGTGGCGCTGAAGTTGCCTGTGAATGTGGAGTTGGTGGCATGTGAAACCCGCATGTGGAGCATTCGTTTGTGTGGGATGCTCACCAAGCTTCATTTCAGTCTTAAGCACTCAAAGGGCACTAAGCATAGAGTGTGAAAACTGAGTTTCCTTGAGAGCTGCTTGGAAGCCTGATGGTGTGTGAAGTTAGTGAGCCAAATGGAGTTGTTCTCCCACAAGAACCACTCGGCTGACCCTTCTTCAATATGCCCTTCACCAACATGCAGTGTTTCCTTGATTGAATTAGCTCTCACACCAATATTTGCGTCTAGAGCCTTTGCATTGAGTGCTATCTGAAAACGGCTGTGGCGCTGAAGTTGCCTGTGAATGTGGAGTTGGTGGCATGTGAAACCCGCATGTGGAGCATTCGTTTGTGTGGGATGCTCACCAAGCTTCATTTCAGTCCTAGGCACTCAAAGGGCACTAAGCATAGAGTGTGAAAACTGAGTTTCCTTGAGAGCTGCTTGGAAGCCTGATGGTGTGTGAAGTTAGTGAGCCAAATGGAGTTGTTCTCCCACAAGAACCACTCGGCTGATCCTTCTTCAATATGCCCTTCACCAACATGCAGTGTTTCCTTGCTTGAATTAGCTCTCACACCAATATTTGCGTCTAGAGCCTTTGCATTGAGGGCTATCTGAAAACGGCTGTGGCGCTGAAGTTGCCTGTGAATGTGGAGTTGGTGGCATGTGAAACCCGCATGTGGAGCATTCGTTTGTGTGGGATGCTCTACCATGTTCATTCCTAGATAATGCACTCAAAGGGCACTAAGCATAGAGTGTGAAAACTGAGTTTCCGTGAGAGCTGCTTGGAAGCCTGATGGTGTGTGAAGTTAGTGAGCCAAATGGAGTTGTTCTCCCACAAGAACCACTCGGCTGATCCTTCTTCAATATGCCCTTCACCAACATGCAGTGTTTCCTTGATTGAATTAGCTCTCACACCAATATTTGCATCTAGAACCTTTGCATTGAGGGCTATCTGAAAACGGCTGTGGCGCTGAAGTTGCCTGTGACTGTGGAGTTGGTGGCATGTGAAACCCGCATGTGGAGCATTCGTTTGTGTGGGATGCTCACCAAGCTTCATTTCAGTCTTAAGCACTCAAAGGGCACTAAGCATAGAGTGTGAAAACTGAGTTTCCTTGAGAGCTGCTTGGAAGCCTGATGGTGTGTGAAGTTAGTGAGCCAAATGGAGTTGTTCTCCCACAAGAACCACTCGGCTGATCCTTCTTCAATATCTCCTTCACCAACATGCAGTGTTTCCTTGATTGAATTAGCTCTCACACCAATATTTGCGTCTAGAGCCTTTGCATTGAGGGCTATCTGAAAACGGCTGTGGCGCTGAAGTTACCTGTGAATGTGGAGTTGGTGGCATGTGAAACACGCATGTGGAGCATTCGTTTGTGTGGGATGCTCTACCAGGTTCATTCCTAGATAATGCACTCAAAGGGCACTAAGCATAGAGTGTGAAAACTGAGTTTCCTTGAGAGCTGCTTGGAAGCCTGATGGTGTGTGAAGTTAGTGAGCCAAATGGAGTTGTTCTCCCACAAGAACCACTCGGCTGATCCTTCTTCAATATCTCATTCACCAACATGCAGTGTTTCCTTGATTGAATTAGCTCTCACACCAGTATTTGCGTCTAGAGCCTTTGCATTGAGTGCTATCTGAAAACGGCTGTGGCACTGAAGTTGCCTGTGAATGTGGAGTTGGTGGCATGTGAAACCCGCACGTGGAGCATTCGTTTGTGTGGGATGCTCTACCAGGTTCATTCCTAGATAATGCACTCAAAGGGCACTAAGCATAGAGTGTGAAAACTGAGTTTCCGTGAGAGCTGCTTGGAAGCCTGATGGTGTGTGAAGTTAGTGAGCCAAATGGAGTTGTTCTCCCACAAGAACCACTCGGCTGATCCTTCTTCAATATGCCCTTCACCAACATGCAGTGTTTCCTTGATTGAATTAGCTCTCACACCAATATTTGCGTCTAGAGCCTTTGCATTGAGGGCTATCTGAAAACGGCTGTGGCGCTGAAGTTGCCTGTGAATGTGGAGTTGGTGGCATGTGAAACCCGCATGTGGAGCATTCGTTTGTGTGGGATGCTCACCAAGCTTCATTTCAGTCCTAGGCACTCAAAGGGCACTAAGCATAGAGTGTGAAAACTGAGTTTCCTTGAGAGCTGCTTGGAAGCCTGATGGTGTGTGAAGTTAGTGAGCCAAATGGAGTTGTTCTCCCACAAGAACCACTCGGCTGATCCTTCTTCAATATGCCCTTCACCAACATGCAGTGTTTCCTTGATTGAATTAGCTCTCACACCAATATTTGCATCTAGAGCCTTTGCATTGAGGGCTATCTGAAAACGGCTGTGGCGCTGAAGTTACCTGTGAATGTGGAGTTGGTGGCATGTGAAACACGCATGTGGAGCATTCGTTTGTGTGGGATGCTCTACCAGGTTCATTCCTAGATAATGCACTCAAAGGGCACTAAGCATAGAGTGTGAAAACTGAGTTTCCTTGAGAGCTGCTTGGAAGCCTGATGGTGTGTGAAGTTAGTGAGCCAAATGGAGTTGTTCTCCCACAAGAACCACTCGGCTGATCCTTCTTCAATATCTCATTCACCAACATGCAGTGTTTCCTTGATTGAATTAGCTCTCACACCAGTATTTGCGTCTAGAGCCTTTGCATTGAGTGCTATCTGAAAACGGCTGTGGCACTGAAGTTGCCTGTGAATGTGGAGTTGGTGGCATGTGAAACCCGCACGTGGAGCATTCGTTTGTGTGGGATGCTCTACCAGGTTCATTCCTAGATAATGCACTCAAAGGGCACTAAGCATAGAGTGTGAAAACTGAGTTTCCGTGAGAGCTGCTTGGAAGCCTGATGGTGTGTGAAGTTAGTGAGCCAAATGGAGTTGTTCTCCCACAAGAACCACTCGGCTGATCCTTCTTCAATATGCCCTTCACCAACATGCAGTGTTTCCTTGATTGAATTAGCTCTCACACCAATATTTGCGTCTAGAGCCTTTGCATTGAGGGCTATCTGAAAACGGCTGTGGCGCTGAAGTTGCCTGTGAATGTGGAGTTGGTGGCATGTGAAACCCGCATGTGGAGCATTCGTTTGTGTGGGATGCTCACCAAGCTTCATTTCAGTCCTAGGCACTCAAAGGGCACTAAGCATAGAGTGTGAAAACTGAGTTTCCTTGAGAGCTGCTTGGAAGCCTGATGGTGTGTGAAGTTAGTGAGCCAAATGGAGTTGTTCTCCCACAAGAACCACTCGGCTGATCCTTCTTCAATATGCCCTTCACCAACATGCAGTGTTTCCTTGATTGAATTAGCTCTCACACCAATATTTGCATCTAGAGCCTTTGCATTGAGGGCTATCTGAAAACGGCTGTGGCGCTGAAGTTGCCTGTGAATGTGGAGTTGGTGGCATGTGAAACCCGCATGTGGAGCATTCGTTTGTGTGGGATGCTCACCAAGCTTCATTTCAGTCTTAAGCACTCAAAGGGCACTAAGCATAGAGTGTGAAAACTGAGTTTCCTTGAGAGCTGCTTGGAAGCCTGATGGTGTGTGAAGTTAGTGAGCCAAATGGAGTTGTTCTCCCACAAGAACCACTCGGCTGACCCTTCTTCAATATGCCCTTCACCAACATGCAGTGTTTCCTTGATTGAATTAGCTCTCACACCAATATTTGCGTCTAGAGCCTTTGCATTGAGTGCTATCTGAAAACGGCTGTGGCGCTGAAGTTGCCTGTGAATGTGGAGTTGGTGGCATGTGAAACCCGCATGTGGAGCATTCGTTTGTGTGGGATGCTCACCAAGCTTCATTTCAGTCCTAGGCACTCAAAGGGCACTAAGCATAGAGTGTGAAAACTGAGTTTCCTTGAGAGCTGCTTGGAAGCCTGATGGTGTGTGAAGTTAGTGAGCCAAATGGAGTTGTTCTCCCACAAGAACCACTCGGCTGATCCTTCTTCAATATGCCCTTCACCAACATGCAGTGTTTCCTTGCTTGAATTAGCTCTCACACAAATATTTGCGTCTAGAGCCTTTGCATTGAGGGCTATCTGAAAACGGCTGTGGCGCTGAAGTTGCCTGTGAATGTGGAGTTGGTGGCATGTGAAACCCGCATGTGGAGCATTCGTTTGTGTGGGATGCTCTACCATGTTCATTCCTAGATAATGCACTCAAAGGGCACTAAGCATAGAGTGTGAAAACTGAGTTTCCGTGAGAGCTGCTTGGAAGCCTGATGGTGTGTGAAGTTAGTGAGCCAAATGGAGTTGTTCTCCCACAAGAACCACTCGGCTGATCCTTCTTCAATATGCCCTTCACCAACATGCAGTGTTTCCTTGATTGAATTAGCTCTCACACCAATATTTGCATCTAGAACCTTTGCATTGAGGGCTATCTGAAAACGGCTGTGGCGCTGAAGTTGCCTGTGACTGTGGAGTTGGTGGCATGTGAAACCCGCATGTGGAGCATTCGTTTGTGTGGGATGCTCACCAAGCTTCATTTCAGTCTTAAGCACTCAAAGGGCACTAAGCATAGAGTGTGAAAACTGAGTTTCCTTGAGAGCTGCTTGGAAGCCTGATGGTGTGTGAAGTTAGTGAGCCAAATGGAGTTGTTCTCCCACAAGAACCACTCGGCTGATCCTTCTTCAATATCTCCTTCACCAACATGCAGTGTTTCCTTGATTGAATTAGCTCTCACACCAATATTTGCGTCTAGAGCCTTTGCATTGAGGGCTATCTGAAAACGGCTGTGGCGCTGAAGTTACCTGTGAATGTGGAGTTGGTGGCATGTGAAACACGCATGTGGAGCATTCGTTTGTGTGGGATGCTCTACCAGGTTCATTCCTAGATAATGCACTCAAAGGGCACTAAGCATAGAGTGTGAAAACTGAGTTTCCTTGAGAGCTGCTTGGAAGCCTGATGGTGTGTGAAGTTAGTGAGCCAAATGGAGTTGTTCTCCCACAAGAACCACTCGGCTGATCCTTCTTCAATATCTCATTCACCAACATGCAGTGTTTCCTTGATTGAATTAGCTCTCACACCAGTATTTGCGTCTAGAGCCTTTGCATTGAGTGCTATCTGAAAACGGCTGTGGCACTGAAGTTGCCTGTGAATGTGGAGTTGGTGGCATGTGAAACCCGCACGTGGAGCATTCGTTTGTGTGGGATGCTCTACCAGGTTCATTCCTAGATAATGCACTCAAAGGGCACTAAGCATAGAGTGTGAAAACTGAGTTTCCGTGAGAGCTGCTTGGAAGCCTGATGGTGTGTGAAGTTAGTGAGCCAAATGGAGTTGTTCTCCCACAAGAACCACTCGGCTGATCCTTCTTCAATATGCCCTTCACCAACATGCAGTGTTTCCTTGATTGAATTAGCTCTCACACCAATATTTGCGTCTAGAGCCTTTGCATTGAGGGCTATCTGAAAACGGCTGTGGCGCTGAAGTTGCCTGTGAATGTGGAGTTGGTGGCATGTGAAACCCGCATGTGGAGCATTCGTTTGTGTGGGATGCTCACCAAGCTTCATTTCAGTCCTAGGCACTCAAAGGGCACTAAGCATAGAGTGTGAAAACTGAGTTTCCTTGAGAGCTGCTTGGAAGCCTGATGGTGTGTGAAGTTAGTGAGCCAAATGGAGTTGTTCTCCCACAAGAACCACTCGGCTGATCCTTCTTCAATATGCCCTTCACCAACATGCAGTGTTTCCTTGATTGAATTAGCTCTCACACCAATATTTGCATCTAGAGCCTTTGCATTGAGGGCTATCTGAAAACGGCTGTGGCGCTGAAGTTGCCTGTGAATGTGGAGTTGGTGGCATGTGAAACCCGCATGTGGAGCATTCGTTTGTGTGGGATGCTCACCAAGCTTCATTTCAGTCTTAAGCACTCAAAGGGCACTAAGCATAGAGTGTGAAAACTGAGTTTCCTTGAGAGCTGCTTGGAAGCCTGATGGTGTGTGAAGTTAGTGAGCCAAATGGAGTTGTTCTCCCACAAGAACCACTCGGCTGACCCTTCTTCAATATGCCCTTCACCAACATGCAGTGTTTCCTTGATTGAATTAGCTCTCACACCAATATTTGCGTCTAGAGCCTTTGCATTGAGTGCTATCTGAAAACGGCTGTGGCGCTGAAGTTGCCTGTGAATGTGGAGTTGGTGGCATGTGAAACCCGCATGTGGAGCATTCGTTTGTGTGGGATGCTCACCAAGATTCCTTTCAGTCCTAGGCACTCAAAGGGCACTAAGCATAGAGTGTGAAAACTGAGTTTCCTTGAGAGCTGCTTGGAAGCCTGATGGTGTGTGAAGTTAGTGAGCCAAATGGAGTTGTTCTCCCACAAGAACCACTCGGCTGATCCTTCTTCAATATGCCCTTCACCAACATGCAGTGTTTCCTTGCTTGAATTAGCTCTCACACCAATATTTGCGTCTAGAGCCTTTGCATTGAGGGCTATCTGAAAACGGCTGTGGCGCTGAAGTTGCCTGTGAATGTGGAGTTGGTGGCATGTGAAACCCGCATGTGGAGCATTCGTTTGTGTGGGATGCTCTACCATGTTCATTCCTAGATAATGCACTCAAAGGGCACTAAGCATAGAGTGTGAAAACTGAGTTTCCGTGAGAGCTGCTTGGAAGCCTGATGGTGTGTGAAGTTAGTGAGCCAAATGGAGTTGTTCTCCCACAAGAACCACTCGGCTGATCCTTCTTCAATATGCCCTTCACCAACATGCAGTGTTTCCTTGATTGAATTAGCTCTCACACCAATATTTGCATCTAGAACCTTTGCATTGAGGGCTATCTGAAAACGGCTGTGGCGCTGAAGTTGCCTGTGACTGTGGAGTTGGTGGCATGTGAAACCCGCATGTGGAGCATTCGTTTGTGTGGGATGCTCATCCAAGCTTCATTTCAGTCCTAGGCACTCAAAGGGCCCTAAGCATAGAGTGTGAAATCTGAGTTTCCTTGAGAGCTGCTTGGAAGCCTGATGGTGTGTGAAGTTAATGAGCCAAATGGAGTTGTTCTCCCACAAGAACCACTCGGCTGATCCTTCTTCAATATGCCCTTCACCAACATGCAGTGTTTCCTTGATTGAATTAGCTCTCACACCAATATTTGCTTCTAGAGCCTTTGCATTGAGGGCTATCTGAAAACGGCTGTGGCGCTGAAGTTGCCTGTGAATGTGGAGTTGGTGGCATGTGAAACCCGCATGTGGAGCATTCATTTGTTTGGATTGCTCTACCAGGTTCATTCCTAGACAATGCACTCAAAGGGTACTAAGCATAAAGTGTGAAAACTGAGTTTCCTTGAGAGCTGCTTGGAAGCCTGATGGTGTGTGAAGTTAGTGAGCCAAATGGAGTTGTTCTCCCACAAGAACCACTCAGCTGATCCTTCTTCAATATGCCCTTCACCAACATGCAGTGTTTCCTTGATTGAATTAGCTCTCACACCAATATTTGCTTCTAGAGCCTTTGCATTGAGGGCTATCTGAAAACGGCTGTGGCGCTGAAGTTGCCTGTGAATGTGGAGTTGGTGGCATGTGAAACCCGCATGTGGAGCATTCGTTTGTGTGGGATGCTCACCAAGCTTCATTTCAGTCCTAGGCACTCCAAGGGCACTAAGCATAGAGTGTGAAAACTGAGTTTCCTTGAGAGCTGCTTGGAAGCCTGATGGTGTGTGACGTTAGTGAGCCAAATGGAGTTGTTCTCCCACAAGAACCACTCGGCTGATCCTTCTTCAATATGCCCTTCACCAACATGCAGTGTTTCCTTGATTGAATTAGCTCTCACACCAATATTTGCGTCTAGAGCCTTTGCATTGAGGGCTATCTGAAAACGGCTGTGGCGCTGAAGTTGCCTGTGAATGTGGAGTTGGTGGCATGTGAAACCCGCATGTGGAGCATTCGTTTGTGTGGGATGCTCACCGAGCTTCATTTCAGTCCTAGGCACTCAAAGGGCACTAAGCATAGAGTGTGAAAACTGAGTTTCCTTGAGAGCTGCTTGGAAGCCTGATGGTGTGTGAAGTTAGTGAGCCAAATGGAGTTGTTCTCCCACAAGAACCACTCGGCTGACGCTTCTTCAATATGCCCTTCACCAACATGCAGTGTTTCCTTGATTGAATTAGCTCTCACACCAATATTTGCGTCTAGAGCCTTTGCATTGAGGGCTATCTGAAAACGGCTGTGGCGCTGAAGTTGCCTGTGAATGTGGAGTTGGTGGCATGTGAAACCCGCATGTGGAGCATTCGTTTGTGTGGGATGCTCACCAAGCTTCATTTCAGTCCTAGGCACTCAAAGGGCACTAAGCATAGAGTGTGAAAACTGAGTTTCCTTGAGAGCTGCTTGGAAGCCTGATGGTGTGTGAAGTTAGTGAGCCAAATGGAGTTGTTCTCCCACAAGAACCACTCGGCTGATCCTTCTTCAATATGCCCTTCGCCAACATGCAGTGTTTCCTTGATTGAATTAGCTCTCACACCAATATTTGCGTCTAGAGCCTTTGCATTGAGGGCTATCTGAAAACGGCTGTGGCGCTGAAGTTGCCTGTGAATGTGGAGTTGGTGGCATGTGAAACCCGCATGTGGAGCATTCGTTTGTGTGGGATGCTCTACCAGGTTCATTCCTAGATAATGCACTCAAAGGGCACTAAGCATAGAGTGTGAAAACTGAGTTTCCTTGAGAGCTGCATGGAAGCCTGATGGTGTGTGGAGTTAGTGAGCCAAATGGAGTGGTTCTCCCACAAGAACCACTCGGCTGACCCTTCTTCAATATGCCCTTCACCAACATGCAGTGTTTCCTTGATTGAAGTAGCTCTCACACCAATATTTGCGTCTAGAGCCTTTGCATTGAGGGCTATCTGAAAACGGCTGTGGCGCTGATGTTGCCTGTGAATGTGGAGTTGGTGGCATGTGAAACCCGCATGTGGAGCATTCGTTTGTGTGGGATGCTCTACCAGGTTCATTCCTAGATAATGCACTCAAAGGGCACTAAGCATAGAGTGTGAAAACTGAGTTTCCTTGAGAGCTGCTTGGAAGCCTGATGGTGTGTGAAGTTAGTGAGCCAAATGGAGTTGTTCTCCCACAAGAACCACTCAGCTGATCCTTCTTCAATATGCTCTTCACCAACATGCAGTGTTTCCTTGATTGAATTAGCTCTCACACCAATATTTGCGTCTAGAGCCTTTGCATTGAGGGCTATTTGAAAACGGCTGCGGCGCTGAAGTTGCCTGTGAATGTGGAGTTGGTGGCATGTGAAACCCGCATGTGGAGCATTCGTTTGTGTGGGATGCTCACCAAGCTTCATTTCAGTCCTAGGCACTCAAAGGGCACTAAGCATAGAGTGTGAAAACTGAGTTTCCTTGAGAGCTGCTTGGAAACCTGATGGTGTGTGACGTTAGTGAGCTAAATGGAGTTGTTCTCCCACAAGACCCACTCGGCTGATCCTTCTTCAATATGCCCTTCACCAACATGCAGTGTTTCCTTGATTGAATTAGCTCTCACACCAATATTTGCGTCTAGAGCCTTTGCATTGAGGGCTATCTGAAAACGGCTGTGGCGCTGAAGTTGCCTGTGAATGTGGAGTTGGTGGCATGTGAAACCCGCATGTGGAGCATTCGTTTGTGTGGGATGCTCACCAAGCTTCATTTCAGTCCTAGGCACTCCAAGGGCACTAAGCATAGAGTTTGAAAACTGAGTTTCCTTGAGAGCTGCTTGGAAGCCTGATGGTGTGTGAAGTTAGTGAGCCAAATGGAGTTGTTCTCCCACAAGAACCACTCGGCTGATCCTTCTTCAATATGCCCTTCACCAACATGCAGTGTTTCCTTGATTGAAGTAGCTCTCACACCAATATTTGCGTCTAGAGCCTTTGCATTGAGGGCTATCTGAAAACGGCTGTGGCGCTGAAGTTGCCTGTGCATGTGCACTTTTGGTGGCATGTGAAACCCGCATGTGGAGCATTCGTTTGTGTGGGATGCTCTACCAGGTTCATTCCTAGATAATGCACTCAAAGGGCACTAAGCATAGAGTGTGAAAACTGAGTTTCCTTGAGAGCTGCTTGGAAGCCTGATGGTGTGTGGAGTTAGTGAGCCAAATGGAGTGGTTCTCCCACAAGAACCACTCGGCTGACCCTTCTTCAATATGCCCTTCACCAACATGCAGTGTTTCCTCATTGAATTAGCTCTCACACCAATATTTGTGTCTCGTGCCTTTGCATTGAGGGCTATCTGAAAACGGCTGTGGCGCTGAAGTTGCCTGTGAATGTGGAGTTGGTGGCATGTGAAACCCGCATGTGGAGCATTCATTTGTGTGGGATGCTGTACCAGGTTCATTCCTAGATAATGCACTCAAAGGGCACTAAGCATAGAGTGTGAAAACTGAGTTTCCTTGAGAGCTGCTTGGAAGCCTGATGGTGTGTGAAGTTAGTGAGCCAAATGGAGTTGTTCTCCCACAAGAACCACTCGGCTGATCCTTCTTCAATATGCCCTTCACCAACATGCAGTGTTTCCTTGATTGAAGTAGCTCTCACACCAATATTTGCGTCTCGAGCCTTTGCATTGAGGGCTATCTGAAAACGGCTGTGGCGCTGAAGTTGCCTGTGAATGTGGAGTTGGTGGCATGTGAAACCCGCATGTGGAGCATTCGTTTGTGTGGGATGCTCACCAAGCTTCATTTCAGTCCTAGGCACTCAAAGGGCACTAAGCATAGAGTATGAAAACTGAGTTTCCTTGAGAGCTGCTTGGAAGCCTGATGGTGTGTGAAGTTAGTGAGCCAAATGGAGTTGTTCTCCCACAAGAACCACTCGGCTGACGTTTCTTTAATATGCCCTTCACCAACATGCAGTGTTTCCTTGATTGAATTAGCTCTCACACCAATATTTGCGTCTAGAGCCTTTGCATTGAGGGCTATCTGAAAACGGCTGTGGCGCTGAAGTTGCCTGTGACTGTGGAGTTGGTGGCATGTGAAACCCGCATGTGGAGCATTCGTTTGTGTGGGATGCTCACCAAGCTTCATTTCAGTCCTAGGCACTCAAAGGGCACTAAGCATAGAGTGTGAAAACGGAGTTTCCTTGAGAGCTGCTTGGAAGCCTGATGGTGTGTGAAGTTAGTGAGCCAAATGGAGTTGTTCTCCCACAAGAACCACTCGGCTGATCCTTCTTCAATATGCCCTTCGCCAACATGCAATGTTTCCTTGATTGAAGTAGCTCTCACACCAATATTTGCGTCTAGAGCCTTTGCATTGAGGGCTATCTGAAAACGGCTGTGGCGCTGAAGTTGCCTGTGAATGTGCACTTTTGGTGGCATGTGAAACCCGCATGTGGAGCATTCGTTTGTGTGGGATGCTCTACCAGGTTCATTCCTAGATAATGCACTCAAAGGGCACTAAGCATAGAGTGTGAAAACTGAGTTTCCTTGAGAGCTGCTTGGAAGCCTGATGGTGTGTGAAGTTAGTGAGCCAAATGGAGTGGTTCTCCCACAAGAACCACTCGGCTGACCCTTCTTCAATATGCCCTTCACCAACATGCAGTGTTTCCTTGATTGAAGTAGCTCTCACACCAATATTTGTGTCTTGTGCCTTTGCATTGAGGGCTATCTGAAAACGGCTGTGGCGCTGAAGTTGCCTGTGAATGTGGAGTTGGTGGCATGTGAAACCCGCATGTGGAGCATTCATTTGTGTGGGATGCTGTACCAGGTTCATTCCTAGATAATGCACTAAAAGGGCACTAAGCATAGAGTGTGAAAACTGAGTTTCCTTGAGAGCTGCTTGGAAGCCTGATGGTGTGTGAAGTTAGTGAGCCAAATGGAGTTGTTCTCCCACAAGTACCACTCGGCTGATCCTTCTTCAATATGCCCTTCACCAACATGCAGTGTTTCCTTGATTCAATTAGCTCTCACACCAATATTTGCGTCTCGAGCCTTTGCATTGAGGGCTATCTGAAAACGGCTGTGGCGCTGAAGTTGCCTGTGAATGTGGAGTTGGTGGCATGTGAAACCCGCATGTGGAGCATTCGTTTGTGTGGGATGCTCACCAAGCTTCATTTCAGTCCTAGGCACTCAAAGGGCACTAAGCATAGAGTGTGAAAACTGAGTTTCCTTGAGAGCTGCTTGGAAGCCTGATGGTGTGTGAAGTTAGTGAGCCCAATGGAGTTGTTCTCCCACAAGAACCACTCGGCTGACGCTTCTTCAATATGCCCTTCACCAACATGCAGTGTTTCCTTGATTGAATTAGCTCTCACACCAATATTTGCGTCTAGAGCCTTTGCATTGAGGGCTATCTGAAAACGGCTGTGGCGCTGAAGTTGCCTGTGAATGTGGAGTTGGTGGCATGTGAAACCCGCATGTGGAGCATTCGTTTGTGTGGGATGCTCACCAAGCTTCATTTCAGTCCTAGGCACTCAAAGGGCTGTAAGGATAGAGTGTGAAAACTGAGTTTCCTTGAGAGCTGCTTGGAAGCCTGATGGTGTGTGAAGTTAGTGAGCCAAATGGAGTTGTTCTCCCACAAGAACCACTCGGCTGATCCTTCTTCAATATGCCCTTCGCCAACATGCAGTGTTTCCTTGATTGAATTAGCTCTCACACCAATATTTGCGTCTCGAGCCTTTGCATTGAGGGCTATCTGAAAACGGCTGTGGCGCTGAAGTTGCCTGTGAATGTGGAGTTGGTGGCATGTGAAACCTGCATGTGGAGCATTCGTTTGTGTGGGATGCTCTACCAGGTTCATTCCTAGATAATGCACTCAAAGGTCACTAAGCATAGAGTGTGAAAACTGAGTTTCCTTGAGAGCTGCTTGGAAGCCTGATGGTGTGTGGAGTTAGTGAGCCTAATGGAGTTGTTCTCCCACAAGAACCACTCGGCTGACCCTTCTTCAATATGCCCTTCGCCAACATGCAGTGTTTCCTTGATTGAATTAGCTCTCACACCAATATTTGTGTCTCGTGCCTTTGCATTGAGGGCTATTTGAAAACGACTGTGGCACTGAAGTTGCCTGTGAATGTGGAGTTGGTGGCATGTGAAACCCGCATGTGGAGCATTCGTTTGTGTGGGATGCTCTACCAGGTTCATTCCTAGATAATGCACTCAAAGGGCACTAAGCATAGAGTGTGAAAACTGAGTTTCCTTGAGAGCTGCTTGGAAGCCTGATGGTGTGTGACGTTAGTGAGCCAAATGGAGTTGTTCTCCCACAAGAACCACTCGGCTGATCCTTCTTCAATATGCCCTTCACCAACATGCAGTGTTTCCTTGATTGAATTAGCTCTCACACCAATATTTGCGTCTAGAGCCTTTGCATTGAGGGCTATCTGAAAATGGCTGTGGCGCTGAAGTTGCCTGTGAATGTGGAGTTGGTGGCATGTGAAACCCGCATGTGGAGCATTCGTTTGTGTGGGATGCTCACCAAGCTTCATTTCAGTCCTAGGCACTCAAAGGGCACTAAGCATAGAGTGTGAAAACTGAGTTTCCTTGAGAGCTGCTTGGAAGCCTGATGGTGTGTGAAGTTAGTGAGCCCAATGGAGTTGTTCTCCCACAAGAACCACTCGGCTGATCCTTCTTCAATATGCCCTTCGCCAACATGCAGTGTTTCCTTGATTGAATTAGCTCTCACACCAATATTTGCGTCTAGAGCCTTTGCATTGAGGGCTATCTGAAAACGGCTGTGGCGCTGAAGTTGCCTGTGCATGTGCAGTTTGGTGGCATGTGAAACCCGCATGTGGAGCATTCGTTTGTGTGGGATGCTCTACCAGGTTCATTCCTAGATAATGCACTCAAAGGGCACTAAGCATAGAGTGTGAAAACTGAGTTTCCTTGAGAGCTGCTTGGAAGCCTGATGGTGTGTGGAGTTAGTGAGCCAAATGGAGTGGTTCTCCCACAAGAACCACTCGGCTGACCCTTCTTCAATATGCCCTTCACCAACATGCAGTGTTTCCTTGATTGAAGTAGCTCTCACACCAATATTTGTGTCTCGTGCCTTTGCATTGAGGGCTATCTGAAAACGGCTGTGACGCTGAAGTTGCCTGTGAATGTGGAGTTGGTGGCATGTGAAACACGCATGTGGAGCATTCATTTGTGTGGGATGCTCTACCAGGTTCATTCCTAGATAATGCACTCAAAGGGCACTAAGCATAGAGTGTGAAAACTGAGTTTCCTTGAGAGCTGCTTGGAAGCCTGATGATGTGTGAAGTTAGTGAGCCAAATGGAGTTGTTCTCCCACAAGAACCACTCAGCTGATCCTTCTTCAATATCTCCTTCACCAACATGCAGTGTTTCCTTGATTGAATTAGCTCTCACACCAATATTTGCGTCTAGAGCCTTTGCATTGAGTGCTATCTGAAAACGGCTGTGGCGCTGAAGTTGCCTGTGAATGTGGAGTTGGTGGCATGTGAAACCCGCATGTGGAGCATTCGTTTGTGTGGGATGCTCACCAAGCTTCATTTCAGTCCTAGGCACTCAAAGGGCTGTAAGGATAGAGTGTGAAAACTGAGTTTCCTTGAGAGCTGCTTGGAAGCCTGATGGTGTGTGAAGTTAGTGAGCCAAATGGAGTTGTTCTCCCACAAGAACCACTCGGCTGATCCTTCTTCAATATGCCCTTCACCTACATGCAGTGTTTCCTTGATTGAATTAGCTCTCACACCAATATTTGTGTCTAGATCCTTTGCATTGAGGGCTATCTTAAAAGGGCTGTGGCGCTGAAGTTGCCTGTGACTGTGGAGTTGGTGGCATGTGAAACCCGCATGTGGAGCATTCGTTTGTGTGGGATGCTCACCAAGCTTCATTTCAGTCCTAGGCACTCAAAGGGTACTAAGCATAGAGTGTGAAAACTGAGTTTCCTTGAGAGCTGCTTGGAAGCCTGATGGTGTGTGAAGTTAGTGAGCCAAATGGAGTTGTTCTCCCACAAGAACCACTCGGCTGACGCTTCTTCAATATGCCCTTCACCAACATGCAGTGTTTCCTTGATTGAATTAGCTCTCACACCAATATTTGCGTCTCGAGCCTTTGCATTGAGGGCTATCTGAAAACGGCTGTGGCGCTGAAGTTGCCTGTGAATGTGGAGTTGGTGGCATGTGAAACCCGCATGTGGAGCATTCGTTTGTGTGGGATGCTCACCAAGCTTCATTTCAGTCCTAGGCACTCAAAGGGCACTAAGCATAGAGTGTGAAAACTGAGTTTCCTTGAGAGCTGCTTGGAAGCCTGATGGTGTGTGAAGTTAGTGAGCCAAATGGAGTGGTTCTCCCACAAGAACCACTCGGCTGACCCTTCTTCAATATGCCCTTCACCAACATGCAGTGTTTCCTTGATTGAATTAGCTCTCACACCAATATTTGCGTCTAGAGCCTTTGCATTGAGTGCTATCTGAAAACGGCTGTGGCGCTGAAGTTGCCTGTGACTGTGGAGTTGGTGGCATGTGAAACCCGCGTGGGGAGCATTCGTTTGCGTGGGATGCTCACCAAGCTTCATTTCAGTCCTAGGCACTCAAAGGGTGCTAAGCATAGAGTGTGAAAACTGAGTTTCCTTGAGAGCTGCTTGGAAGCCTGATGGTGTGTGAAGTTAGTGAGCCAAATGGAGTTGTTTTCCCACAAGAACCACTCGGCTGATCCTTCTTCAATATGCCCTTCACCTACATGCAGTGTTTCCTTGATTGAATTAGCTCTCACACCAATATTTGTGTCTAGATCCTTTGCATTGAGGGCTATCTTAAAAGGGCTGTGGCGCTGAAGTTGCCTGTGACTGTGGAGTTGGTGGCATGTGAAACCCGCATGTGGAGCATTCGTTTGTGTGGGATGCTCACCAAGCTTCATTTCAGTCCTAGGCACTCAAAGGGTACTAAGCATAGAGTGTGAAAACTGAGTTTCCTTGAGAGCTGCTTGGAAGCCTGATGGTGTGTGAAGTTAGTGAGCCAAATGGAGTTGTTCTCCCACAAGAACCACTCGGCTGACGCTTCTTCAATATGCCCTTCACCAACATGCAGTGTTTCCTTGATTGAATTAGCTCTCACACCAATATTTGCGTCTAGAGCCTTTGCATTGAGGGCTATCTGAAAACGGCTGTGGCGCTGAAGTTGCCTGTGAATGTGGAGTTGGTGGCATGTGAAACCCGCATGTGGAGCATTCGTTTGTGTGGGATGCTCACCAAGCTTCATTTCAGTCCTAGGCACTCAAAGGGCACTAAGCATAGAGTGTGAAAACTGAGTTTCCTTGAGAGCTGCTTGGAAGCCTGATGGTGTGTGAAGTTAGTGAGCCAAATGGAGTGGTTCTCCCACAAGAACCACTCGGCTGACCCTTCTTCAATATGCCCTTCACCAACATGCAGTGTTTCCTTGATTGAATTAGCTCTCACACCAATATTTGCGTCTAGAGCCTTTGCATTGAGTGCTATCTGAAAACGGCTGTGGCGCTGAAGTTGCCTGTGACTGTGGAGTTGGTGGCATGTGAAACCCGCATGGGGAGCATTCGTTTGCGTGGGATGCTCACCAAGCTTCATTTCAGTCCTAGGCACTCAAAGGGTGCTAAGCATAGAGTGTGAAAACTGAGTTTCCTTGAGAGCTGCTTGGAAGCCTGATGGTGTGTGAAGTTAGTGAGCCAAATGGAGTTGTTTTCCCACAAGAACCACTCGGCTGATCCTTCTTCAATATGCCCTTCACCAACATGCAGTGTTTCCTTGATTGAATTAGCTCTCACACCAATATTTGCGTCTACAGCCTTTGCATTGAGGGCTATCTGAAAACGGCTGTGGCGCTGAAGTTGCCTGTGACTGTGCAGTTGGTGGCATGTGAAACCCGCATGTGGAGCATTTGTTTGTGTGGGATGCTCTACCAGGCTCATTCCTAGATAATGCACTCAAAGGGCACTAAGCATAGAGTGTGAAAACTGAGTTTCCTTGAGAGCTGCTTGGAAGC
>NW_026699618.1:0-27492 GCF_030435755.1 Ochotona princeps
TTAGGCACTCAAAGGGCACTAAGCATAGAGTGTGAAAACTGAGTTTCCTTGAGAGCTGCTTGGAAGCCTGATGGTGTGTGAAGTTAGTGAGCCAAATGGAGTTGTTCTCCCACAAGAACCACTCGGCTGATCCTTCTTCAATATGCCCTTCACCAACATGCAGTGTTTCCTTGATTGAATTAGCTCTCACACCAATATTTGCGTCTAGAGCCTTTGCATTGAGGGCTATCTGAAAACGGCTGTGGCGCTGCAGTTGCCTGTGAATGTGGAGTTGGTGGCATGTGAAACCCGCATGTGGAGCATTCGTTTGTGTGGGATGCTCACCAAGCTTCTTTTCAGTCCTAGGCACTCAAAGGGCACTAAGCATAGAGTGTGAAATCTGAGTTTCCTTGAGAGCTGCTTGGAAGCCTGATGGTGTGTGAAGTTAGTGAGCCAAATGGAGTTGTTCTCCCACAAGAACCACTCGGCTGATCCTTCTTCAATATGCCCTTCACCAACATGCAGTGTTTCCTTGATTGAATTAGCTCTCACACCAATATTTGCGTCTAGAGCCTTTGCATTGAGGGCTATCTGAAAACGGCTGTGGCGCTGAAGTTGCCTGTGAATGTGGAGTTGGTGGCATGTGAAACCCGCATGTGGAGCATTCGTTTGTGTGGGATTCTCTACCAGGTACATTTTTTGATAATACACTCAAAGGGCACTAAGCATAGAGTGTGAAAACTGAGTTTCCTTGAGAGCTGCTTGGAAGCCTGATGGTGTGTGAAGTTAGTGAGCCAAATGGAGTGGTTCTCTCACAAGAACCACTCGGCTGATCCTTCTTCAATATGCCCTTCACCAACATGCAGTGTTTCCTTGATTGAATTAGCTCTCACACCAATATTTGCATCTAGAGCCTTTGCATTGAGATCTATCTGAAAATGGCTGTGGCGCTGAAGTTGCCTGTGAATGTGGAGTTGGTGGCATGTGAAACCCGCATGTGGAGCATTCGTTTATGTGGGATGCGCTACCAGGTTCATTCCTAGATAATGCAATCAAAGGGCACTAAGCATAGAGTATGAAAACTGAGTTTCCTTGAGAGCTGCTTGGAAGCCTGATGGTGTGTGAAGTTACTGAGCCAAATGGAGTTGATCTCCCACAAGAACCACTCGGCTGATCCTTCTTCAATATGCAATTCACGAACATGCAGTGTTGCCTTGATTGAATTAGCTCTCACACCAATATTTGCATCTAGAGCCTTTGCATTGAGGGCTATCAGAAAAGAGCTGTGGCGCTGAAGTTGCTTGTGAATGTGGAGTTGGTGGCATGTGACTCCCGCATGTGAAGCATTCGTTTGTGTGGGATGCTCACCAAGCTTCATTTCAGTCCTAGGCACTCAAAGGGCACTAAGCATAGAGTGTGAAAACTGAGTTTCCTTGAGAGCTGCTTGGAAGCCTGATGGTGTGTGAAGTTAGTGAGCCAAATGGAGTTGTTCTCCCACAAGAACCACTCGGCTGATCCTTCTTCAATATGCCCTTCACCAACATGCAGTGTTGCCTTGATTGAATTAGCTCTCACACCAATATTTGCGTCTAGAGCCTTTGCATTGAGGGCTATCTGAAAACGGCTGTGGCGCTGAAGTTGCCTGTGAATGTGGAGTTGGTGGCATGTGAAACCCGCATGTGGAGCATTCGTTTGTGTGGGATTCTCTACCAGGTACATTTTTTGATAATACACTCAAAGGGCACTAAGCATAGAGTGTGAAAACTGAGTTTCCTTGAGAGCTGCTTGGAAGCCTGATGGTGTGTGAAGTTAGTGAGCCAAATGGAGTGGTTCTCTCACAAGAACCACTCGGCTGATCCTTCTTCAATATGCCCTTCACCAACATGCATTGTTTCCTTGATTGAATTAGCTCTCACACCAATATTTGCATCTAGAGCCTTTGCATTGAGGGCTATCTGAAAACGGCTGTGGCGCTGAAGTTGCCTGTGAATGTGGAGTTGGTGGCATGTGAAACCCGCATGCGGAGCATTCGTTTGTGTGGGATGCTCACCAAGCTTCATTTCAGTCCTAGGCACTCAAAGGGCACTAAGCATAGAGTGTGAAAACTGAGTTTCCTTGAGAGCTGCTTGGAAGCCTGATGGTGTGTGAAGTTAGTGAGCCAAATGGAGTAGTTCTCCCACAAGAACCACTCGGCTGATCCTTCTTCAATATGCCCTTCACCAACATGCAGTGTTTCCTTGATTGAATTAGCTCTCACACCAATATTTGCGTCTAGAGCCTTTGCATTGAGGGCTATCTGAAAACGGCTGTTGAGCTGAAGTTGCCTGTGAATGTGGAGTTGGTGGCACGTGAAACCCGCATGTGGAGCATTCGTTTGTGTGGGATGCTCACCAAGCTTCATTTCAGTCCTAGGCACTCAAAGGGCACTAAGCATAGAGTGTGAAAACTGAGTTTCCTTGAGAGCTGCTTGGAAGCCTGATGGTGTGTGAAGTTAGTGAGCCAAATGGAGTTGTTCTCCCACAAGAACCACTCGGCTGATCCTTCTTCAATATGCCCTTCACCAACATGCAGTGTTTCCTTGATTGAATTAGCTCTCACACCAATATTTGCGTCTAGAGCCTTTGCATTGAGGGCTATCTGAAAACGGCTGTGGCGCTGCAGTTGCCTGTGAATGTGGAGTTGGTGGCATGTGAAACCCGCATGTGGAGCATTCGTTTGTGTGGGATGCTCACCAAGCTTCTTTTCAGTCCTAGGCACTCAAAGGGCACTAAGCATAGAGTGTGAAATCTGAGTTTCCTTGAGAGCTGCTTGGAAGCCTGATGGTGTGTGAAGTTAGTGAGCCAAATGGAGTTGTTCTCCCACAAGAACCACTCGGCTGATCCTTCTCCTTATGCCCTTCACCAACATGCAGTGTTTCCTTGATTGAATTAGCTCTCACACCAATATTTGCGTCTAGAGCCTTTGCATTGAGGGCTATCTGAAAACGGCTGTGGCGCTGCAGTTGCCTGTGAATGTGGAGTTGGTGGCATGTGAAACCCGCATGTGGAGCATTCGTTTGTGTGGGATTCTCTACCAGGTACATTTTTTGATAATACACTCAAAGGGCACTAAGCATAGAGTGTGAAAACTGAGTTTCCTTGAGAGCTGCTTGGAAGCCTGATGGTGTGTGAAGTTAGTGAGCCAAATGGAGTGGTTCTCCCACAAGAACCACTCGGCTGATCCTTCTTCAATATGCCCTTCACCAACATGCAGTGTTTCCTTGATTGAATTAGCTCTCACACCAATATTTGCATCTAGAGCCTTTGCATTGAGATCTATCTGAAAACGGCTGTGGCGCTGAAGTTGCCTGTGAATGTGGAGTTGGTGGCATGTGAAACCCGCATGTGGAGCATTCGTTTGTGTGGGATGCGCTACCAGGTTCATTCCTAGATAATGCAATCAAAGGGCACTAAGCATAGAGTATGAAAACTGAGTTTCCTTGAGAACTGCTTGGAAGCCTGATGGTGTGTGAAGTTACTGAGCCAAATGGAGTTGTTCTCCCACAAGAACCACTCGGCTGATCCTTCTTCAATATGCAATTCACGAACATGCAGTGTTTCCTTGATTGAATTAGCTCTCACACCAATATTTGCATCTAGAGCCTTTGCATTGAGGGCTATCAGAAAAGAGCTGTGGCGCTGAAGTTGCTTGTGAATGTGGAGTTGGTGGCATGTGACTCCCGCATGTGAAGCATTCGTTTGTGTGGGATGCTCACCAAGCTTCATTTCAGTCCTAGGCACTCAAAGGGCACTAAGCATAGAGTGTGAAAACTGAGTTTCCTTGAGAGCTGCTTGGAAGCCTGATGGTGTGTGAAGTTAGTGAGCCAAATGGAGTTGTTCTCCCACAAGAACCACTCGGCTGATCCTTCTTCAATATGCCCTTCACCAACATGCAGTGTTGCCTTGATTGAATTAGCTCTCACACCAATATTTGCGTCTAGAGCCTTTGCATTGAGGGCTATCTGAAAACGGCTGTGACGCTGAAGTTGCCTGTGAATGTGGAGTTGGTGGCATGTGAAACCCGCATGTGGAGCATTCGTTTGTGTGGGATGCTCACCAAGATTCTTTTCAGTCCTAGGCACTCAAAGGGCACTAAGCATAGAGTGTGAAAACCGAGATTCCTGTAGAGCTGCTTGGAAGCCTGATGGTGTGTGAAGTTAGTGAGCCAAATGGAGTTGTTCTCCCACAAGAACCACTCGGCTGATCCTTCTTCAATATGCCCTTCACCAACATGCAGTGTTTCCTTGATTGAATTAGCTCTCACACCAATATTTGCGTCTAGAGCCTTTGCATTGAGGGCTATCCTAAAACGGCTGTGGCGCTGAAGTTACCTGTGAATGTGGAGTTGGTGGCATGTGAAACCCGCATGCGGAGCATTCGTTTGTGTGGGATGCTCACCAAGCTTCATTCCTAGATAATGCACTCAAAGGGCACTAAGCATAGAGTGTGAAAACTGAGTTTCCTTGAGAGCTGCTTGGAAGCCTGATAGTGTGTGGAGTTAGTGAGCCAAATGGAGTTGTTCTCCCACAAGAATCACTCGGCTGACCCTTCTTCATTATGCCCTTCACCAACATGCAGTGTTTCCTTGATTGAATTAGCTCTCACACCAATATTTGCGTCTAGAGCCTTTGCATTGAGGGCTATCTGAAAACGGCTGTGGCGCTGAAGTTGCCTGTGAATGTGGAGTTGGTGGCATGTGAAACCCGCATGTGGAGCATTCGTATGTGTGGGATGCTCACCAAGCTTCATTTCAGTCCTAGGCACTCAAAGGGCACTAAGCATAGAGTGTGAAAACTGAGTTTCCTTGAGAGCTGCTTGGAAGCCTGATGGTGTGTGAAGTTAGTGAGCCAAATGGAGTTGTTCTCCCACAAGAACCACTCGGCTGATCCTTCTTCAATATGCCCTTCACCAACATGCAGTGTTTCCTTGATTGAATTAGCTCTCACACCAATATTTGCGTCTAGAGCCTTTGCATTGAGGGCTATCTGAAAACGGCTGTGGCGCTGCAGTTGCCTGTGAATGTGGAGTTGGTGGCATGTGAAACCCGCATGTGGAGCATTCGTTTGTGTGGGATGCTCACCAAGCTTCTTTTCAGTCCTAGGCACTCAAAGGGCACTAAGCATAGAGTGTGAAATCTGAGTTTCCTTGAGAGCTGCTTGGAAGCCTGATGGTGTGTGAAGTTAGTGAGCCAAATGGAGTTGTTCTCCCACAAGAACGACTCGGCTGATCCTTCTTCAATATGCCCTTCACCAACATGCAGTGTTTCCTTGATTGAATTAGCTCTCACACCAATATTTGCGTCTAGAGCCTTTGCATTGAGGGCTATCTGAAAACGGCTGTGGCGCTGAAGTTGCCTGTGAATGTGGAGTTGGTGGCATGTGAAACCCGCATGTGGAGCATTCGTTTGTGTGGGATTCTCTACCAGGTACATTTTTTGATAATACACTCAAAGGGCACTAAGCATAGAGTGTGAAAACTGAGTTTCCTTGAGAGCTGCTTGGAAGCCTGATGGTGTGTGAAGTTAGTGAGCCAAATGGAGTGGTTCTCTCACAAGAACCACTCGGCTGATCCTTCTTCAATATGCCCTTCACCAACATGCAGTGTTTCCTTGATTGAATTAGCTCTCACACCAATATTTGCATCTAGAGCCTTTGCATTGAGATCTATCTGAAAACGGCTGTGGCGCTGAAGTTGCCTGTGAATGTGGAGTTGGTGGCATGTGAAACCCGCATGTGGAGCATTCGTTTATGTGGGATGCGCTACCAGGTTCATTCCTAGATAATGCAATCAAAGGGCACTAAGCATAGAGTATGAAAACTGAGTTTCCTTGAGAACTGCTTGGAAGCCTGATGGTGTGTGAAGTTACTGAGCCAAATGGAGTTGTTCTCCCACAAGAACCACTCGGCTGATCCTTCTTCAATATGCAATTCACGAACATGCAGTGTTTCCTTGATTGAATTAGCTCTCACACCAATATTTGCATCTAGAGCCTTTGCATTGAGGGCTATCAGAAAAGAGCTGTTTCGCTGAAGTTGCTTGTGAATGTGGAGTTGGTGGCATGTGACTCCCGCATGTGAAGCATTCGTTTGTGTGGGATGCTCACCAAGCTTCATTTCAGTCCTAGGCACTCAAAGGGCACTAAGCATAGAGTGTGAAAACTGAGTTTCCTTGAGAGCTGCTTGGAAGCCTGATGGTGTGTGAAGTTAGTGAGCCAAATGGAGTTGTTCTCCCACAAGAACCACTCGGCTGATCCTTCTTCAATATGCCCTTCACCAACATGCAGTGTTTCCTTGATTGAATTAGCTCTCACACCAATATTTGCGTCTAGAGCCTTTGCATTGAGGGCTATCTGAAAACGGCTGTGGCGCTGAAGTTGCCTGTGAATGTGGAGTTGGTGGCATGTGAAACCCGCATGTGGAGCATTCGTATGTGTGGGATGCTCACCAAGCTTCATTTCAGTCCTAGGCACTCAAAGGGCACTAAGCATAGAGTGTGAAAACTGAGTTTCCTTGAGAGCTGCTTGGAAGCCTGATGGTGTGTGAAGTTAGTGAGCCAAATGGAGTTGTTCTCCCACAAGAACCACTCGGCTGATCCTTCTTCAATATGCCCTTCACCAACATGCAGTGTTTCCTTGATTGAATTAGCTCTCACACCAATATTTGCGTCTAGAGCCTTTGCATTGAGGGCTATCTGAAAACGGCTGTGGCGCTGCAGTTGCCTGTGAATGTGGAGTTGGTGGCATGTGAAACCCGCATGTGAAGCATTCGTTTGTGTGGGATGCTCACCAAGCTTCTTTTCAGTCCTAGGCACTCAAAGGGCACTAAGCATAGAGTGTGAAATCTGAGTTTCCTTGAGAGCTGCTTGGAAGAGCTGATGGTGTGTGAAGTTAGTGAGCCAAATGGAGTTGTTCTCCCACAAGAACGACTCGGCTGATCCTTCTTCAATATGCCCTTCACCAACATGCAGTGTTTCCTTGATTGAATTAGCTCTCACACCAATATTTGCGTCTAGAGCCTTTGCATTGAGGGCTATCTGAAAACGGCTGTGGCGCTGAAGTTGCCTGTGAATGTGGAGTTGGTGGCATGTGAAACCCGCATGTGGAGCATTCGTTTGTGTGGGATTCTCTACCAGGTACATTTTTTGATAATACACTCAAAGGGCACTAAGCATAGAGTGTGAAAACTGGTGAAGTAGTTCCTTGAGAGCTGCTTGGAAGCCTGATGGTGTGTGAAGTTAGTGAGCCAAATGGAGTGGTTCTCTCACAAGAACCACTCGGCTGATCCTTCTTCAATATGCCCTTCACCAACATGCAGTGTTTCCTTGATTGAATTAGCTCTCACACCAATATTTGCATCTAGAGCCTTTGCATTGAGATCTATCTGAAAACGGCTGTGGCGCTGAAGTTGCCTGTGAATGTGGAGTTGGTGGCATGTGAAACCCGCATGTGGAGCATTCGTTTATGTGGGATGCGCTACCAGGTTCATTCCTAGATAATGCAATCAAAGGGCACTAAGCATAGAGTATGAAAACTGAGTTTCCTTGAGAACTGCTTGGAAGCCTGATGGTGTGTGAAGTTACTGAGCCAAATGGAGTTGTTCTCCCACAAGAACCACTCGGCTGATCCTTCTTCAATATGCAATTCACGAACATGCAGTGTTTCCTTGATTGAATTAGCTCTCACACCAATATTTGCATCTAGAGCCTTTGCATTGAGGGCTATCAGAAAAGAGCTGTTTCGCTGAAGTTGCTTGTGAATGTGGAGTTGGTGGCATGTGACTCCCGCATGTGAAGCATTCGTTTGTGTGGGATGCTCACCAAGCTTCATTTCAGTCCTAGGCACTCAAAGGGCACTAAGCATAGAGTGTGAAAACTGAGTTTCCTTGAGAGCTGCTTGGAAGCCTGATGGTGTGTGAAGTTAGTGAGCCAAATGGAGTTGTTCTCCCACAAGAACCACTCGGCTGATCCTTCTTCAATATGCCCTTCACCAACATGCAGTGTTGCCTTGATTGAATTAGCTCTCACACCAATATTTGCGTCTAGAGCCTTTGCATTGAGGGCTATCTGAAAACGGCTGTGACGCTGAAGTTGCCTGTGAATGTGGAGTTGGTGGCATGTGAAACCCGCATGTGGAGCATTCGTTTGTGTGGGATGCTCACCAAGCTTCTTTTCAGTCCTAGGCACTCAAAGGGCACTAAGCATAGAGTGTGAAAACCGAGATTCCTGTAGAGCTGCTTGGAAGCCTGATGGTGTGTGAAGTTAGTGAGCCAAATGGAGTTGTTCTCCCACAAGAACCACTCGGCTGATCCTTCTTCAATATGCCCTTCACCAACATGCAGTGTTTCCTTGATTGAATTAGCTCTCACACCAATATTTGCGTCTAGAGCCTTTGCATTGAGGGCTATCTGAAAACGGCTGTGGCGCTGAAGTTGCCTGTGAATGTGGAGTTGGTGGCATGTGAAACCCGCATGTGGAGCATTCGTTTGTGTGGGATGCTCACCAAGCTGCATTTCAGTCCTAGGCACTCAAAGGGCACTAAGCATAGAGTGTGAAAACTGAGTTTCCTTGAGAGCTGCTTGGAAGCCTGATGGTGTGTGAAGTTAGTGAGCCAAATGGAGTTGTTCTCCCACAAGAACCACTCGGCTGATCCTTCTTCAATATGCCCTTCACCAACATGCAGTGTTTCCTTGATTGAATTAGCTCTCACACCAATATTTGCGTCTAGAGCCTTTGCATTGAGGGCTATCCTAAAACGGCTGTGGCGCTGAAGTTACCTGTGAATGTGGAGTTGGTGGCATGTGAAACCCGCATGTGGAGCATTCGTTTGTGTGGGATGCTCACCAAGCTTCATTCCTAGATAATGCACTCAAAGGGCACTAAGCATAGAGTGTGAAAACTGAGTTTCCTTGAGAGCTGCTTGGAAGCCTGATAGTGTGTGGAGTTAGTGAGCCAAATGGAGTTGTTCTCCCACAAGAATCACTCGGCTGACCCTTCTTCAATATGCCCTTCACCAACATGCAGTGTTTCCTTGATTGAATTAGCTCTCACACCAATATTTGCGTCTAGAGCCTTTGCATTGAGGGCTATTTGAAAACGGCTGTGGCGCTGAAGTTGCCTGTGAATGTGGAGTTGGTGGCATGTGAAACCCGCATGTGGAGCATTCGTTTGTGTGGGATTCTCTACCAGGTACATTCCTTGATAATACACTCAAAGGGCACTGAGCATAGAGTGTGAAAACTGAGTTTCCTTGAGAGTTGCTTGGAAGCCTGATGGTGTGTGAAGTTAGTGAGCCAAATGGAGTTGTTCTCTCAAAGAACCACTCGGCTGATCCTTCTTCAATATGCCCTTCACCAACATGCAGTGTTTCTTTGATTGAATTAGCTCTCACACCAATATTTGCGTCTCGAGCCTTTGCATTGAGATCTATCTGAAAATGGCTGTGGCGCTGCAGTTGCCTGTGAATGTGGAGTTGGTGGCATGTGAAACCCGCATGTGGAGCATTCGTTTGTGTGGGATGCTCACCAAGCTTCTTTTCAGTCCTACGCACTCAAAGGGCACTAAGCATAGAGTGTGAAAACCGAGATTCCTTGTGAGCTGCTTGGAAGCCTGATGGTGTGTGAAGTTAGTGAGCCAAATGGAGTGGTTCTCCACGAGAACCACTCGGCTGATCCTTCTTCAATATGCCCTTCACCAACATGCAGTGTTTCCTTGATTGAATTAGCTCTCACACCAATATTTGCTTCTAGAGCCTTTGCATTGAGGGCTATCTGAAAACGGCTGTGGCGCTGAAGTTGCCTGTGAATGTGGAGTTGGTGGCATGTGACTCCCGCATGTGGAGCATTCGTTTGTGTGGGATGCTCACCAAGCTTCATTTCAGTCCTAGGCACTCAAAGGGCACTAAGCATAGAGTGTGAAAACTGAGTTTCCTTGATAGCTGCTTGGAAGCCTGATGGTGTGTGAAGTTAGTGAGCCAAATGGAGTGGTTCTCTCACAAGAACCACTCGGCTGATCCTTCTTCAATATGCCCTTCACCAACATGCAGTGTTTCCTTGATTGAATTAGCTCTCACACCAATATTTGCGTCTAGAGCCTTTGCATTGAGGGCTATCTGAAAACGGCTGTGGCGCTGAAGTTGCCTGTGAATGTGGAGTTGGTGGCATGTGAAACCCGCATGCGGAGCATTCGTTTGTGTGGGATGCTCACCAAGCTTCATTTCAGTCCTAGGCACTCAAAGGGCACTAAGCATAGAGTGTGAAAACTGAGTTTCCTTGAGAGCTGCTTGGAAGCCTGATGGTGTGTGAAGTTAGTGAGCCAAATGGAGTTGTTCTCCCACAAGAACCACTCGGCTGATCCTTCTTCAATATGCCCTTCACCAACATGCAGTGTTTCCTTGATTGAATTAGCTCTCACACCAATATTTGCGTCTAGAGCCTTTGCATTGAGGGCTATCTGAAAACGGCTGTTGAGCTGAAGTTGCCTGTGAATGTGGAGTTGGTGGCACGTGAAACCCGCATGTGGAGCATTCGTTTGTGTGGGATGCTCACCAAGCTTCATTTCAGTCCTAGGCACTCAAAGGGCACTAAGCATAGAGTGTGAAAACTGAGTTTCCTTGAGAGCTGCTTGGAAGCCTGATGGTGTGTGAAGTTAGTGAGCCAAATGGAGTTGTTCTCCCACAAGAACCACTCGGCTGATCCTTCTTCAATATGCCCTTCACCAACATGCAGTGTTTCCTTGATTGAATTAGCTCTCACACCAATATTTGCGTCTAGAGCCTTTGCATTGAGGGCTATCTGAAAACGGCTGTGGCGCTGCAGTTGCCTGTGAATGTGGAGTTGGTGGCATGTGAAACCCGCATGTGGAGCATTCGTTTGTGTGGGATGCTCACCAAGCTTCTTTTCAGTCCTAGGCACTCAAAGGGCACTAAGCATAGAGTGTGAAATCTTAGTTTCCTTGAGAGCTGCTTGGAAGCCTGATGGTGTGTGAAGTTAGTGAGCCAAATGGAGTTGTTCTCCCACAAGAACCACTCCGCTGATCCTTCTTCAATATGCCCTTCACCAACATGCAGTGTTTCCTTGATTGAATTAGCTCTCACACCAATATTTGCGTCTAGAGCCTTTGCATTGAGGGCTATCTGAAAACGGCTGTGGCGCTGCAGTTGCCTGTGAATGTGGAGTTGGTGGCATGTGAAACCCGCATGTGGAGCATTCGTTTGTGTGGGATTCTCTACCAGGTACATTTTTTGATAATACACTCAAAGTGCACTAAGCATAGAGTGTGAAAACTGAGTTTCCTTGAGAGCTGCTTGGAAGCCTGATGGTGTGTGAAGTTAGTGAGCCAAATGGAGTGGTTCTCTCACAAGAACCACTCGGCTGATCCTTCTTCAATATGCCCTTCACCAACATGCAGTGTTTCCTTGATTGAATTAGCTCTCACACCAATATTTGCATCTAGAGCCTTTGCATTGAGATCTATCTGAAAACGGCTGTGGCGCTGAAGTTGCCTGTGAATGTGGAGTTGGTGGCATGTGAAACCCGCATGTGGAGCATTCGTTTGTGTGGGATGCTCTACCAGGTTCATTCCTAGATAATGCAATCAAAGGGCACTAAGCATAGTGTATGAAAACTGAGTTTCCTTGAGAACTGCTTGGAAGCCTGATGGTGTGTGAAGTTACTGAGCCAAATGGAGTTGTTCTCCCACAAGAACCACTCGGCTGATCCTTCTTCAATATGCAATTCACGAACATGCAGTGTTTCCTTGATTGAATTAGCTCTCACACCAATATTTGCATCTAGAGCCTTTGCATTGAGGGCTATCTGAAAAGAGCTGTGGCGCTGAAGTTGCTTGTGAATGTGGAGTTGGTGGCATGTGACTCCCGAATGTGAAGCATTCGTTTGTGTGGGATGCTCACCAAGCTTCATTTCAGTCCTAGGCACTCAAAGGGCACTAAGCATAGAGTGTGAAAACTGAGTTTCCTTGAGAGCTGCTTGGAAGCCTGATGGTGTGTGAAGTTAGTGAGCCAAATGGAGTTGTTCTCCCACAAGAACCACTCGGCTGATCCTTCTTCAATATGCCCTTCACCAACATGCAGTGTTGCCTTGATTGAATTAGCTCTCACACCAATATTTGCGTCTAGAGCCTTTGCATTGAGGGCTATCTGAAAACGGCTGTGACGCTGAAGTTGCCTGTGAATGTGGAGTTGGTGGCATGTGAAACCCGCATGTGGAGCATTCGTTTGTGTGGGATGCTCACCAAGCTTCTTTTCAGTCCTAGGCACTCAAAGGGCACTAAGCATAGAGTGTGAAAACCGAGATTCCTGTAGAGCTGCTTGGAAGCCTGATGGTGTGTGAAGTTAGTGAGCCAAATGGAGTTGTTCTCCCACAAGAACCACTCGGCTGATCCTTCTTCAATATGCCCTTCACCAACATGCAGTGTTTCCTTGATTGAATTAGCTCTCACACCAATATTTGCGTCTAGAGCCTTTGCATTGAGGGCTATCTGAAAACGGCTGTGGCGCTGAAGTTGCCTGTGAATGTGGAGTTGGTGGCATGTGAAACCGCATGTGGAGCATTCGTTTGTGTGGGATGCTCACCAAGCTGCATTTCAGTCCTAGGCACTCAAAGGGCACTAAGCATAGAGTGTGAAAACTGAGTTTCCTTGAGAGCTGCTTGGAAGCCTGATGGTGTGTGAAGTTAGTGAGCCAAATGGAGTTGTTCTCCACAAGAACCACTCGGCTGATCCTTCTTCAATATGCCCTTCACCAACATGCAGTGTTTCCTTGATTGAATTAGCTCTCACACCAATATTTGCGTCTAGAGCCTTATTGCATTGAGGGCTATCCTAAAACGGCTGTGGCGCTGAAGTTACCTGTGAATGTGGAGTTGGTGGCATGTGAAACCCGCATGCGGAGCATTCGTTTGTGTGGGATGCTCACCAAGCTTCATTCCTAGATAATGCACTCAAAGGGCACTAAGCATAGAGTGTGAAAACTGAGTTTCCTTGAGAGCTGCTTGGAAGCCTGATAGTGTGTGGAGTTAGTGAGCCAAATGGAGTTGTTCTCCCACAAGAATCACTCGGCTGACCCTTCTTCATTATGCCCTTCACCAACATGCAGTGTTTCCTTGATTGAATTAGCTCTCACACGAATATTTGCGTCTAGAGCCTTTGCATTGAGGGCTATCTGAAAACGGCTGTGGCGCTGAAGTTGCCTGTGAATGTGGAGTTGGTGGCATGTGAAACCCGCATGTGGAGCATTCGTATGTGTGGGATGCTCACCAAGCTTCATTTCAGTCCTAGGCACTCAAAGGGCACTAAGCATAGAGTGTGAAAACTGAGTTTCCTTGAGAGCTGCTTGGAAGCCTGATGGTGTGTGAAGTTAGTGAGCCAAATGGAGTTGTTCTCCCACAAGAACCACTCGGCTGATCCTTCTTCAATATGCCCTTCACCAACATGCAGTGTTTCCTTGATTGAATTAGCTCTCACACCAATATTTGCGTCTAGAGCCTTTGCATTGAGGGCTATCTGAAAACGGCTGTGGCGCTGCAGTTGCCTGTGAATGTGGAGTTGGTGGCATGTGAAACCCGCATGTGGAGCATTCGTTTGTGTGGGATGCTCACCAAGCTTCTTTTCAGTCCTAGGCACTCAAAGGGCACTAAGCATAGAGTGTGAAATCTGAGTTTCCTTGAGAGCTGCTTGGAAGCCTGATGGTGTGTGAAGTTAGTGAGCCAAATGGAGTTGTTCTCCCACAAGAACCACTCCGCTGATCCTTCTTCAATATGCCCTTCACCAACATGCAGTGTTTCCTTGATTGAATTAGCTCTCACACCAATATTTGCGTCTCGAGCATTTGCATTGAGGGATATCTGAAAACGGCTGTGGCGCTGGAGTTGCCTGTGACTGTGGAGTTGGTGGCATGTGACTCCCGTATGTGGAGCATTCGTTTGTGTGGGATGCTCTACCAGGTTCATTCCTAGACAATGCACTGAAAGGGCACTAAGCATAGAGTGTGAAAACTAAGTTTCCTTGAGAGCTACTTGGAAGCCTGATGGTGTGTGAAGTTAGTGAGCCAAATGGAGTTGTTCTCCCACAAGAACCACTCGGCTGATCCTTCTTCAATATGCCCTTCACCAACATGCAGAGTTTCCTTGATTGAATTAGCTCTCACACCAATATTTGCGTCTGGAGCCTTTGCATTGAGGGCTATCTGAAAACGGCTGTGGCGCTGAAGTTGCCTGTGAATGTGGAGTTGGTGGCATGTGAAACCCGCATGTGGAGCATTCGTTTGTGTGGGATTCTCTACCAGGTACATTTTTTGATAATACACTCAAAGGGCACTAAGCATAGAGTGTGAAAACTGAGTTTCCTTGAGAGCTGCTTGGAAGCCTGATGGTGTGTGAAGTTAGTGAGCCAAATGGAGTGGTTCTCTCACAAGAACCACTCGGCTGATCCTTCTTCAATATGCCCTTCACCAACATGCAGTGTTTCCTTGATTGAATTAGCTCTCACACCAATATTTGCATCTAGAGCCTTTGCATTGAGATCTATCTGAAAACGGCTGTGGCGCTGAAGTTGCCTGTGAATGTGGAGTTGGTGGCATGTGAAACCCGCATGTGGAGCATTCGTTTATGTGGGATGCGCTACCAGGTTCATTCCTAGATAATGCAATCAAAGGGCACTAAGCATAGAGTATGAAAACTGAGTTTCCTTGAGAACTGCTTGGAAGCCTGATGGTGTGTGAAGTTACTGAGCCAAATGGAGTTGTTCTCCCACAAGAACCACTCGGCTGATCCTTCTTCAATATGCAATTCACGAACATGCAGTGTTTCCTTGATTGAATTAGCTCTCACACCAATATTTGCATCTAGAGCCTTTGCATTGAGGGCTATCAGAAAAGAGCTGTTTCGCTGAAGTTGCTTGTGAATGTGGAGTTGGTGGCATGTGACTCCCGCATGTGAAGCATTCGTTTGTGTGGGATGCTCACCAAGCTTCATTTCAGTCCTAGGCACTCAAAGGGCACTAAGCATAGAGTGTGAAAACTGAGTTTCCTTGAGAGCTGCTTGGAAGCCTGATGGTGTGTGAAGTTAGTGAGCCAAATGGAGTTGTTCTCCCACAAGAACCACTCGGCTGATCCTTCTTCAATATGCCCTTCACCAACATGCAGTGTTTCCTTGATTGAATTAGCTCTCACACCAATATTTGCGTCTAGAGCCTTTGCATTGAGGGCTATCTGAAAACGGCTGTGGCGCTGAAGTTGCCTGTGAATGTGGAGTTGGTGGCATGTGAAACCCCGCATGTGGAGCATTCGTATGTGTGGGATGCTCACCAAGCTTCATTTCAGTCCTAGGCACTCAAAGGGCACTAAGCATAGAGTGTGAAAACTGAGTTTCCTTGAGAGCTGCTTGGAAGCCTGATGGTGTGTGAAGTTAGTGAGCCAAATGGAGTTGTTCTCCCACAAGAACCACTCGGCTGATCCTTCTTCAATTGCCCTTCACCAACATGCAGTGTTTCCTTGATTGAATTAGCTCTCACACCAATATTTGCGTCTAGAGCCTTTGCATTGAGGGCTATCTGAAAACGGCTGTGGCGCTGCAGTTGCCTGTGAATGTGGAGTTGGTGGCATGTGAAACCCGCATGTGGAGCATTCGTTTGTGTGGGATGCTCACCAAGCTTCTTTTCAGTCCTAGGCACTCAAAGGGCACTAAGCATAGAGTGTGAAATCTGAGTTTCCTTGAGAGCTGCTTGGAAGCCTGATGGTGTGTGAAGTTAGTGAGCCAAATGGAGTTGTTCTCCCACAAGAACGACTCGGCTGATCCTTCTTCAATATGCCCTTCACCAACATGCAGTGTTTCCTTGATTGAATTAGCTCTCACACCAATATTTGCGTCTAGAGCCTTTGCATTGAGGGCTATCTGAAAACGGCTGTGGCGCTGAAGTTGCCTGTGAATGTGGAGTTGGTGGCATGTGAAACCCGCATGTGGAGCATTCGTTTGTGTGGGATTCTCTACCAGGTACATTTTTTGATAATACACTCAAAGGGCACTAAGCATAGAGTGTGAAAACTGAGTTTCCTTGAGAGCTGCTTGGAAGCCTGATGGTGTGTGAAGTTAGTGAGCCAAATGGAGTGGTTCTCTCACAAGAACCACTCGGCTGATCCTTCTTCAATATGCCCTTCACCAACATGCAGTGTTTCCTTGATTGAATTAGCTCTCACACCAATATTTGCATCTAGAGCCTTTGCATTGAGATCTATCTGAAAACGGCTGTGGCGCTGAAGTTGCCTGTGAATGTGGAGTTGGTGGCATGTGAAACCCGCATGTGGAGCATTCGTTTATGTGGGATGCGCTACCAGGTTCATTCCTAGATAATGCAATCAAAGGGCACTAAGCATAGAGTATGAAAACTGAGTTTCCTTGAGAACTGCTTGGAAGCCTGATGGTGTGTGAAGTTACTGAGCCAAATGGAGTTGTTCTCCCACAAGAACCACTCGGCTGATCCTTCTTCAATATGCAATTCACGAACATGCAGTGTTTCCTTGATTGAATTAGCTCTCACACCAATATTTGCATCTAGAGCCTTTGCATTGAGGGCTATCAGAAAAGAGCTGTTTCGCTGAAGTTGCTTGTGAATGTGGAGTTGGTGGCATGTGACTCCCGCATGTGAAGCATTCGTTTGTGTGGGATGCTCACCAAGCTTCATTTCAGTCCTAGGCACTCAAAGGGCACTAAGCATAGAGTGTGAAAACTGAGTTTCCTTGAGAGCTGCTTGGAAGCCTGATGGTGTGTGAAGTTAGTGAGCCAAATGGAGTTGTTCTCCCACAAGAACCACTCGGCTGATCCTTCTTCAATATGCCCTTCACCAACATGCAGTGTTGCCTTGATTGAATTAGCTCTCACACCAATATTTGCGTCTAGAGCCTTTGCATTGAGGGCTATCTGAAAACGGCTGTGACGCTGAAGTTGCCTGTGAATGTGGAGTTGGTGGCATGTGAAACCCGCATGTGGAGCATTCGTTTGTGTGGGATGCTCACCAAGCTTCTTTTCAGTCCTAGGCACTCAAAGGGCACTAAGCATAGAGTGTGAAAACCGAGATTCCTGTAGAGCTGCTTGGAAGCCTGATGGTGTGTGAAGTTAGTGAGCCAAATGGAGTTGTTCTCCCACAAGAACCACTCGGCTGATCCTTCTTCAATATGCCCTTCACCAACATGCAGTGTTTCCTTGATTGAATTAGCTCTCACACCAATATTTGCGTCTAGAGCCTTTGCATTGAGGGCTATCTGAAAACGGCTGTGGCGCTGAAGTTGCCTGTGAATGTGGAGTTGGTGGCATGTGAAACCCGCATGTGGAGCATTCGTTTGTGTGGGATGCTCACCAAGCTGCATTTCAGTCCTAGGCACTCAAAGGGCACTAAGCATAGAGTGTGAAAACTGAGTTTCCTTGAGAGCTGCTTGGAAGCCTGATGGTGTGTGAAGTTAGTGAGCCAAATGGAGTTGTTCTCCCACAAGAACCACTCGGCTGATCCTTCTTCAATATGCCCTTCACCAACATGCAGTGTTTCCTTGATTGAATTAGCTCTCACACCAATATTTGCGTCTAGAGCCTTTGCATTGAGGGCTATCCTAAAACGGCTGTGGCGCTGAAGTTACCTGTGAATGTGGAGTTGGTGGCATGTGAAACCCGCATGTGGAGCATTCGTTTGTGTGGGATGCTCACCAAGCTTCATTCCTAGATAATGCACTCAAAGGGCACTAAGCATAGAGTGTGAAAACTGAGTTTCCTTGAGAGCTGCTTGGAAGCCTGATAGTGTGTGGAGTTAGTGAGCCAAATGGAGTTGTTCTCCCACAAGAATCACTCGGCTGACCCTTCTTCAATATGCCCTTCACCAACATGCAGTGTTTCCTTGATTGAATTAGCTCTCACACCAATATTTGCGTCTAGAGCCTTTGCATTGAGGGCTATTTGAAAACGGCTGTGGCGCTGAAGTTGCCTGTGAATGTGGAGTTGGTGGCATGTGAAACCCGCATGTGGAGCATTCGTTTGTGTGGGATTCTCTACCAGGTACATTCCTTGATAATACACTCAAAGGGCACTGAGCATAGAGTGTGAAAACTGAGTTTCCTTGAGAGTTGCTTGGAAGCCTGATGGTGTGTGAAGTTAGTGAGCCAAATGGAGTTGTTCTCTCAAAGAACCACTCGGCTGATCCTTCTTCAATATGCCCTTCACCAACATGCAGTGTTTCTTTGATTGAATTAGCTCTCACACCAATATTTGCGTCTCGAGCCTTTGCATTGAGATCTATCTGAAAATGGCTGTGGCGCTGCAGTTGCCTGTGAATGTGGAGTTGGTGGCATGTGAAACCCGCATGTGGAGCATTCGTTTGTGTGGGATGCTCACCAAGCTTCTTTTCAGTCCTACGCACTCAAAGGGCACTAAGCATAGAGTGTGAAAACCGAGATTCCTTGTGAGCTGCTTGGAAGCCTGATGGTGTGTGAAGTTAGTGAGCCAAATGGAGTGGTTCTCCCACGAGAACCACTCGGCTGATCCTTCTTCAATATGCCCTTCACCAACATGCAGTGTTTCCTTGATTGAATTAGCTCTCACACCAATATTTGCTTCTAGAGCCTTTGCATTGAGGGCTATCTGAAACGGCTGTGGCGCTGAAGTTGCCTGTGAATGTGGAGTTGGTGGCATGTGACTCCCGCATGTGGAGCATTCGTTTGTGTGGGATGCTCACCAAGCTTCATTTCAGTCCTAGGCACTCAAAGGGCACTAAGCATAGAGTGTGAAAACTGAGTTTCCTTGATAGCTGCTTGGAAGCCTGATGGTGTGTGAAGTTAGTGAGCCAAATGGAGTGGTTCTCTCACAAGAACCACTCGGCTGATCCTTCTTCAATATGCCCTTCACCAACATGCAGTGTTTCCTTGATTGAATTAGCTCTCACACCAATATTTGCGTCTAGAGCCTTTGCATTGAGGGCTATCTGAAAACGGCTGTGGCGCTGAAGTTGCCTGTGAATGTGGAGTTGGTGGCATGTGAAACCCGCATGCGGAGCATTCGTTTGTGTGGGATGCTCACCAAGCTTCATTTCAGTCCTAGGCACTCAAAGGGCACTAAGCATAGAGTGTGAAAACTGAGTTTCCTTGAGAGCTGCTTGGAAGCCTGATGGTGTGTGAAGTTAGTGAGCCAAATGGAGTTGTTCTCCCACAAGAACCACTCGGCTGATCCTTCTTCAATATGCCCTTCACCAACATGCAGTGTTTCCTTGATTGAATTAGCTCTCACACCAATATTTGCGTCTAGAGCCTTTGCATTGAGGGCTATCTGAAAACGGCTGTTGAGCTGAAGTTGCCTGTGAATGTGGAGTTGGTGGCACGTGAAACCCGCATGTGGAGCATTCGTTTGTGTGGGATGCTCACCAAGCTTCATTTCAGTCCTAGGCACTCAAAGGGCACTAAGCATAGAGTGTGAAAACTGAGTTTCCTTGAGAGCTGCTTGGAAGCCTGATGGTGTGTGAAGTTAGTGAGCCAAATGGAGTTGTTCTCCCACAAGAACCACTCGGCTGATCCTTCTTCAATATGCCCTTCACCAACATGCAGTGTTTCCTTGATTGAATTAGCTCTCACACCAATATTTGCGTCTAGAGCCTTTGCATTGAGGGCTATCTGAAAACGGCTGTTGAGCTGCAGTTGCCTGTGAATGTGGAGTTGGTGGCATGTGAAACCCGCATGTGGAGCATTCGTTTGTGTGGGATGCTCACCAAGCTTCTTTTCAGTCCTAGGCACTCAAAGGGCACTAAGCATAGAGTGTGAAATCTTAGTTTCCTTGAGAGCTGCTTGGAAGCCTGATGGTGTATGAAGTTAGTGAGCCAAATGGAGTTGTTCTCCCACAAGAACCACTCCGCTGATCCTTCTTCAATATGCCCTTCACCAACATGCAGTGTTTCCTTGATTGAATTAGCTCTCACACCAATATTTGCGTCTAGAGCCTTTGCATTGAGGGCTATCTGAAAACGGCTGTGGCGCTGCAGTTGCCTGTGAATGTGGAGTTGGTGGCATGTGAAACCCGCATGTGGAGCATTCGTTTGTGTGGGATTCTCTACCAGGTACATTTTTTGATAATACACTCAAAGTGCACTAAGCATAGAGTGTGAAAACTGAGTTTCCTTGAGAGCTGCTTGGAAGCCTGATGGTGTGTGAAGTTAGTGAGCCAAATGGAGTGGTTCTCTCACAAGAACCACTCGGCTGATCCTTCTTCAATATGCCCTTCACCAACATGCAGTGTTTCCTTGATTGAATTAGCTCTCACACCAATATTTGCATCTAGAGCCTTTGCATTGAGATCTATCTGAAAACGGCTGTGGCGCTGAAGTTGCCTGTGAATGTGGAGTTGGTGGCATGTGAAACCCGCATGTGGAGCATTCGTTTGTGTGGGATGCTCTACCAGGTTCATTCCTAGATAATGCAATCAAAGGGCACTAAGCATAGTGTATGAAAACTGAGTTTCCTTGAGAACTGCTTGGAAGCCTGATGGTGTGTGAAGTTACTGAGCCAAATGGAGTTGTTCTCCCACAAGAACCACTCGGCTGATCCTTCTTCAATATGCAATTCACGAACATGCAGTGTTTCCTTGATTGAATTAGCTCTCACACCAATATTTGCATCTAGAGCCTTTGCATTGAGGGCTATCTGAAAAGAGCTGTGGCGCTGAAGTTGCTTGTGAATGTGGAGTTGGTGGCATGTGACTCCCGAATGTGAAGCATTCGTTTGTGTGGGATGCTCACCAAGCTTCATTTCAGTCCTAGGCACTCAAAGGGCACTAAGCATAGAGTGTGAAAACTGAGTTTCCTTGAGAGCTGCTTGGAAGCCTGATGGTGTGTGAAGTTAGTGAGCCAAATGGAGTTGTTCTCCCACAAGAACCACTCGGCTGATCCTTCTTCAATATGCCCTTCACCAACATGCAGTGTTGCCTTGATTGAATTAGCTCTCACACCAATATTTGCGTCTAGAGCCTTTGCATTGAGGGCTATCTGAAAACGGCTGTGACGCTGAAGTTGCCTGTGAATGTGGAGTTGGTGGCATGTGAAACCCGCATGTGGAGCATTCGTTTGTGTGGGATGCTCACCAAGCTTCTTTTCAGTCCTAGGCACTCAAAGGGCACTAAGCATAGAGTGTGAAAACCGAGATTCCTGTAGAGCTGCTTGGAAGCCTGATGGTGTGTGAAGTTAGTGAGCCAAATGGAGTTGTTCTCCCACAAGAACCACTCGGCTGATCCTTCTTCAATATGCCCTTCACCAACATGCAGTGTTTCCTTGATTGAATTAGCTCTCACACCAATATTTGCGTCTAGAGCCTTTGCATTGAGGGCTATCTGAAAACGGCTGTGGCGCTGAAGTTGCCTGTGAATGTGGAGTTGGTGGCATGTGAAACCCGCATGTGGAGCATTCGTTTGTGTGGGATGCTCACCAAGCTGCATTTCAGTCCTAGGCACTCAAAGGGCACTAAGCATAGAGTGTGAAAACTGAGTTTCCTTGAGAGCTGCTTGGAAGCCTGATGGTGTGTGAAGTTAGTGAGCCAAATGGAGTTGTTCTCCCACAAGAACCACTCGGCTGATCCTTCTTCAATATGCCCTTCACCAACATGCAGTGTTTCCTTGATTGAATTAGCTCTCACACCAATATTTGCGTCTAGAGCCTTTGCATTGAGGGCTATCCTAAAACGGCTGTGGCGCTGAAGTTACCTGTGAATGTGGAGTTGGTGGCATGTGAAACCCGCATGCGGAGCATTCGTTTGTGTGGGATGCTCACCAAGCTTCATTCCTAGATAATGCACTCAAAGGGCACTAAGCATAGAGTGTGAAAACTGAGTTTCCTTGAGAGCTGCTTGGAAGCCTGATAGTGTGTGGAGTTAGTGAGCCAAATGGAGTTGTTCTCCCACAAGAATCACTCGGCTGACCCTTCTTCATTATGCCCTTCACCAACATGCAGTGTTTCCTTGATTGAATTAGCTCTCACACGAATATTTGCGTCTAGAGCCTTTGCATTGAGGGCTATCTGAAAACGGCTGTGGCGCTGAAGTTGCCTGTGAATGTGGAGTTGGTGGCATGTGAAACCCGCATGTGGAGCATTCGTATGTGTGGGATGCTCACCAAGCTTCATTTCAGTCCTAGGCACTCAAAGGGCACTAAGCATAGAGTGTGAAAACTGAGTTTCCTTGAGAGCTGCTTGGAAGCCTGATGGTGTGTGAAGTTAGTGAGCCAAATGGAGTTGTTCTCCCACAAGAACCACTCGGCTGATCCTTCTTCAATATGCCCTTCACCAACATGCAGTGTTTCCTTGATTGAATTAGCTCTCACACCAATATTTGCGTCTAGAGCCTTTGCATTGAGGGCTATCTGAAAACGGCTGTGGCGCTGCAGTTGCCTGTGAATGTGGAGTTGGTGGCATGTGAAACCCGCATGTGGAGCATTCGTTTGTGTGGGATGCTCACCAAGCTTCTTTTCAGTCCTAGGCACTCAAAGGGCACTAAGCATAGAGTGTGAAATCTGAGTTTCCTTGAGAGCTGCTTGGAAGCCTGATGGTGTGTGAAGTTAGTGAGCCAAATGGAGTTGTTCTCCCACAAGAACCACTCCGCTGATCCTTCTTCAATATGCCCTTCACCAACATGCAGTGTTTCCTTGATTGAATTAGCTCTCACACCAATATTTGCGTCTCGAGCATTTGCATTGAGGGATATCTGAAAACGGCTGTGGCGCTGGAGTTGCCTGTGACTGTGGAGTTGGTGGCATGTGACTCCCGTATGTGGAGCATTCGTTTGTGTGGGATGCTCTACCAGGTTCATTCCTAGACAATGCACTGAAAGGGCACTAAGCATAGAGTGTGAAAACTAAGTTTCCTTGAGAGCTACTTGGAAGCCTGATGGTGTGTGAAGTTAGTGAGCCAAATGGAGTTGTTCTCCCACAAGAACCACTCGGCTGATCCTTCTTCAATATGCCCTTCACCAACATGCAGAGTTTCCTTGATTGAATTAGCTCTCACACCAATATTTGCGTCTGGAGCCTTTGCATTGAGGGCTATCTGAAAACGGCTGTGGCGCTGAAGTTGCCTGTGAATGTGGAGTTGGTGGCATGTGAAACCCGCATGTGGAGCATTCGTTTGTGTGGGATGCTCACCAAGCTTCATTTCAGTCCTAGGCACTCAAAGGACACTAAGCACAGAGTGTGAAAACTGAGTTTCCTTGAGAGCTGCTTGGAAGCCTGATGGTGTGTGAAGTTAGTGAGCCAAATGGAGTTGTTCTCCCACAAGAACCACTCGGCTGATCCTTCTTCAATATGCCCTTCAAAAACATGCAGTGTTTCCTTGATTGAATTAGCTCTCACACCAATATTTGCATCTAGAGCCTTTGCATTGAGGGCTATCAGAAAAGAGCTGTGGCGCTGAAGTTGCTTGTGAATGTGGAGTTGGTGGCATGTGACTCACGCATGTGGAGCATTCGTTTGTGTGGGATGCTCACCAAGCTTCACTTCAGTCCTAGGCCCTCAAAGGGCACTAACCATAGAGTGTGAAAACTGAGTTTCCTTGAGAGCTGCTTGGAAGCCTGATGGTGTGTGAAGTTAGTGAGCCAAATGGAGTTGTTCTCCCACAAGAACCACTCGGCTGATCCTTCTTCAATATGCCCTTCACCAACATGCAGTGTTTCCTTGATTGAATTAGCTCTCACACCAATATTTGCGTCTAGAGCCTTTGCATTGAGATCTATCTGAAAACACTGTGGCGCTGAAGTTGCCTGTGAATGTGGAGTTGGTGGCATGTGAAACCCGCATGTGGAGCATTCGTTTGTGTGGGATGCTCTACCAGGTTCATTCCTAGATAATGCAATCAAAGGGCACTAAGCATAGAGTATGAAAACTGAGTTTCCTTGAGATCTGCTTGGAAGCCTGATGGTGTGTGAAGTTAGTGAGCCAAATGGAGTTGTTCTCCCACAAGAACCACTCGGCTGATCCTTCTTCAATATGCAATTCACGAACATGCAGTGTTTCCTTGATTGAATTAGCTCTCACACCAATATTTGCATCTAGAGCCTTTGCATTGAGGGCTATCTGAAAACGGCTGTGGCGCTGAAGTTGCCTGTGAATGTGGAGTTGGTGGCATGTGAAACCCGCATGCGGAGCATTCGTTTGTGTGGGATGCTCACCAAGCTTCATTTCAGTCCTAGGCACTCAAAGGGCACTAAGCATAGAGTGTGAAAACTGAGTTTCCTTGAGAGCTGCTTGGAAGCCTGATGGTGTGTGAAGTTAGTGAGCCAAATGGAGTTGTTCTCCCACAAGAACCACTCGGCTGATCCTTCTTCAATATGCCCTTCACCAACATGCAGTGTTTCCTTGATTGAATTAGCTCTCACACCAATATTTGCGTCTAGAGCCTTTGCATTGAGGGCTATCTGAAAACGGCTGTGGCGCTGCAGTTGCCTGTGAATGTGGAGTTGGTGGCATGTGAAACCCGCATGTGGAGCATTCGTTTGTGTGGGATGCTCACCAAGCTTCTTTTCAGTCCTAGGCACTCAAAGGGCACTAAGCATAGAGTGTGAAATCTGAGTTTCCTTGAGAGCTGCTTGGAAGCCTGATGGTGTGTGAAGTTAGTGAGCCAAATGGAGTTGTTCTCCCACAAGAACCACTCGGCTGATCCTTCTTCAATATGCCCTTCACCAACATGCAGTGTTTCCTTGATTGAATTAGCTCTCACACCAATATTTGCGTCTAGAGCCTTTGCATTGAGGGCTATCTGAAAACGGCTGTGGCGCTGCAGTTGCCTGTGAATGTGGAGTTGGTGGCATGTGAAACCCGCATGTGGAGCATTCGTTTGTGTGGGATTCTCTACCAGGTACATTTTTTGATAATACACTCAAAGGGCACTAAGCATAGAGTGTGAAAACTGAGTTTCCTTGAGAGCTGCTTGGAAGCCTGATGGTGTGTGAAGTTAGTGAGCCAAATGGAGTGGTTCTCTCACAAGAACCACTCGGCTGATCCTTCTTCAATATGCCCTTCACCAACATGCAGTGTTTCCTTGATTGAATTAGCTCTCACACCAATATTTGCATCTAGAGCCTTTGCATTGAGATCTATCTGAAAACGGCTGTGGCGCTGAAGTTGCCTGTGAATGTGGAGTTGGTGGCACGTGAAACCCGCATGTGGAGCATTCGTTTGTGTGGGATGCTCACCAAGCTTCTTTTCAGTCCTAGGCACTCAAAGGGCACTAAGCATAGAGTGTGAAATCTGAGTTTCCTTGAGAGCTGCTTGGAAGCCTGATGGTGTGTGAAGTTAGTGAGCCAAATGGAGTTGTTCTCCCACAAGAACCACTCGGCTGATCCTTCTTCAATATGCCCTTCACCAACATGCAGTGTTTCCTTGATTGAATTAGCTCTCACACCAATATTTGCGTCTAGAGCCTTTGCATTGAGGGCTATCTGAAAACGGCTGTGGCGCTGAAGTTGCCTGTGAATGTGGAGTTGGTGGCATGTGAAACCCGCATGTGGAGCATTCGTTTGTGTGGGATGCTCACCAAGCTTCTTTTCAGTCCTAGGCACTCAAAGGGCACTAAGCATAGAGTGTGAAATCTGAGTTTCCTTGAGAGCTGCTTGGAAGCCTGATGGTGTGTGAAGTTAGTGAGCCAAATGGAGTTGTTCTCCCACAAGAACCACTCGGCTGATCCTTCTTCAATATGCCCTTCACCAACATGCAGTGTTTCCTTGATTGAATTAGCTCTCACACCAATATTTGCGTCTAGAGCCTTTGCATTGAGGGCTATCTGAAAACGGCTGTGGCGCTGAAGTTGCCTGTGAATGTGGAGTTGGTGGCATGTGAAACCCGCATGTGGAGCATTCGTTTGTGTGGGATTCTCTACCAGGTACATTTTTTGATAATACACTCAAAGGGCACTAAGCATAGAGTGTGAAAACTGAGTTTCCTTGAGAGCTGCTTGGAAGCCTGATGGTGTGTGAAGTTAGTGAGCCAAATGGAGTGGTTCTCTCACAAGAACCACTCGGCTGATCCTTCTTCAATATGCCCTTCACCAACATGCAGTGTTTCCTTGATTGAATTAGCTCTCACACCAATATTTGCATCTAGAGCCTTTGCATTGAGATCTATCTGAAAACGGCTGTGGCGCTGAAGTTGCCTGTGAATGTGGAGTTGGTGGCATGTGAAACCCGCATGTGGAGCATTCGTTTGTGTGGGATGCGCTACCAGGTTCATTCCTAGATAATGCAATCAAAGGGCACTAAGCATAGAGTATGAAAACTGAGTTTCCTTGAGAACTGCTTGGAAGCCTGATGGTGTGTGAAGTTACTGAGCCAAATGGAGTTGTTCTCCCACAAGAACCACTCGGCTGATCCTTCTTCAATATGCAATTCACGAACATGCAGTGTTTCCTTGATTGAATTAGCTCTCACACCAATATTTGCATCTAGAGCCTTTGCATTGAGGGCTATCAGAAAAGAGCTGTGGCGCTGAAGTTGCTTGAGAATGTGGAGTTGGTGGCATGTGACTCCCGCATGTGAAGCATTCGTTTGTGTGGGATGCTCACCAAGCTTCATTTCAGTCCTAGGCACTCAAAGGGCACTAAGCATAGAGTGTGAAAACTGAGTTTCCTTGAGAGCTGCTTGGAAGCCTGATGGTGTGTGAAGTTAGTGAGCCAAATGGAGTTGTTCTCCCACAAGAACCACTCGGCTGATCCTTCTTCAATATGCCCTTCACCAACATGCAGTGTTGCCTTGATTGAATTAGCTCTCACACCAATATTTGCGTCTAGAGCCTTTGCATTGAGGGCTATCTGAAAACGGCTGTGACGCTGAAGTTGCCTGTGAATGTGGAGTTGGTGGCATGTGAAACCCGCATGTGGAGCATTCGTTTGTGTGGGATGCTCACCAAGCTTCTTTTCAGTCCTAGGCACTCAAAGGGCACTAAGCATAGAGTGTGAAAACCGAGATTCCTTGAGAGCTGCTTGGAAGCCTGATGGTGTGTGAAGTTAGTGAGCCAAATGGAGTTGTTCTCCCACAAGAACCACTCGGCTGATCCTTCTTCAATATGCCCTTCACCAACATGCAGTGTTTCCTTGATTGAATTAGCTCTCACACCAATATTTGCGTCTAGAGCCTTTGCATTGAGGGCTATCCTAAAACGGCTGTGGCGCTGAAGTTACCTGTGAATGTGGAGTTGGTGGCATGTGAAACCCGCATGCGGAGCATTCGTTTGTGTGGGATGCTCACCAAGCTTCATTCCTAGATAATGCACTCAAAGGGCACTAAGCATAGAGTGTGAAAACTGAGTTTCCTTGAGAGCTGCTTGGAAGCCTGATGGTGTGTGAAGTTAGTGAGCCAAATGGAGTTGTTCTCCCACAAGAACCACTCGGCTGATCCTTCTTCAATATGCCCTTCACCAACATGCAGTGTTTCCTTGATTGAATTAGCTCTCACAACAATATTTGCGTCTAGAGC
>NW_026699619.1:0-2500 GCF_030435755.1 Ochotona princeps
GGAAGGGCACCACCAGGAGTGGAGCCTGCGGCTTAATTTGACTCAACACGGGAAACCTCACCCGGCCCGGACACGGACAGGATTGACAGATTGATAGCTCTTTCTCGATTCCGTGGGTGGTGGTGCATGGCCGTTCTTAGTTGGTGGAGCGATTTGTCTGGTTAATTCCGATAACGAACGAGACTCTGGCATGCTAACTAGTTACGCGACCCCCGAGCGGTCGGCGTCCCCCAACTTCTTAGAGGGACAAGTGGCGTTCAGCCACCCGAGATTGAGCAATAACAGGTCTGTGATGCCCTTAGATGTCCGGGGCTGCACGCGCGCTACACTGACTGGCTCAGCGTGTGCCTACCCTACGCCGGCAGGCGCGGGTAACCCGTTGAACCCCATTCGTGATGGGGATCGGGGATTGCAATTATTCCCCATGAACGAGGAATTCCCAGTAAGTGCGGGTCATAAGCTTGCGTTGATTAAGTCCCTGCCCTTTGTACACACCGCCCGTCGCTACTACCGATTGGATGGTTTAGTGAGGCCCTCGGATCGGCCCCGCCGGGGTCGGCCCACGGCCCTGGCGGAGCGCTGAGAAGACGGTCGAACTTGACTATCTAGAGGAAGTAAAAGTCGTAACAAGGTTTCCGTAGGTGAACCTGCGGAAGGATCATTAACGAGGACCGCCCGCCCGCGCGCGCGCGCCCGGTGTGGCCCGCGTCGTGGCGCGTGGCGTGTCGGCGACCTGCGCCCGGGGGGGAAGGAGGAGCCGTCTCTCTCGGTGCCGGCGGGCGCGGGGATCTTACCGGGGACGTCGGGGCGGTGAGCCGCGCGGCGGCGGCGGCGGCGCTGGGCGGTGACGGTGGCGGTTGCCCCCGTTCCCCGCCTCGGGGTGGCGTCGGGGGGCCTGGCCCCTCCTCCCCGCGGTGCCTCCTCGGGGGCGCCGCGTGGGGGGAGGGTCCCCCGCCGCGCCTCGGGGTTGGGGCTTGGGGGGGACTGGCAGCGTGGCCGGCCGGGTCGGTCGTCGTGCGTCCCTCGCTTCCCCTTCTCCCCTCCCCGCCCTCGGCCGGGGGGTGCTCTCTCCTCTCTGGCCTCCCCGCACCTCCCGTGTGTCTCGTTGTTGGCCTGCCGGGGGGAGCGCGAGGCGGGCCGCGTGTGTCGCGCGTCGAAGGGAGCGCGAGGTGGTGGTCGTGCCGTGCCTGTGGGGCCGTGGCCAGCGGGCCTGGCTTGCCGAGGCGTTGGTGGTGGTGGTGGTGGCGGCGGCGTGCCGTCTCTGGGGCTGTGTGCTGTGCCTCCGTCGGCTCTGGCGTGCCCGTCTCGAACCTCCGGGCCCCCCTTCCGTGGTCCGGGGGCGTGGTGGCCGAGCCCGGGGAAGGCTTCTGGCGTCCTCGGCCCCGTGCGGCTCGCCCCCCCTTCCCAGCCCTTGCCTTGCCTCGCCTGGCTGTGCCGCGGGCCCACGGCGGCCCCCCTCCTCCCCCTACCGCCGGCCTCGGCCACGTGTGTCCTCGTCCTGGCCTCTCCTCTGGCTCTCTTGCTCCAGGTACCTAGCGCGTTCCGGCGCGGAGGTTTAAAGACCCCCGGGGGCCTACGCCCTTCCACCCTGGGGTCGGGGTGGTGGGCCCGTGGGGAGTTGGGGCTTGGGGGGGTTCAGCCTCGGCTGTCCGCCCTTGCCGCTTCTCCTCCTGGCTCCGCTCCCTTGCCCTGGCCTGTCCCTCCTCCTCCTCCCTCCACCTCGCCCGCCTCTCCCCTCACCCCGTCCCGACCGGTCGGGGGGCGTGCGCCTTCCCCCCCCACCCGTCGGCGTTGGTCTCGTCGTGGTGGTTCCGGCCACCCGTGCGGGGGCAGCGCCGGTGGGAGGGAGGGCTGTGGCGTCGCGCCCCCCCGCGCCGTGCCCGGGGAGGGGGTGGGTGGCCGGCGGCGGGTCGGTGGTGGTCGGGGTTGGGTGGCGGCGGGGCTTCGGGGGCGGGAGCCCCCTGGGCGCCTGTGGGGTGCGTCTGCGCGTCAGACGCGCCCCGTGTGTCAAACCCATCCGGCCCCGCCAGTGTCTGGTTGTCGTTTCGAGTCTGCCGGCCGGCCTGAGGCAACCCCCTTCCCCTCACCGGGTCGGGGACGGTGCCGTGCCTCGCAGCAACGTTCAAGAAACTCGTACGACTCTTAGCGGTGGATCACTCGGCTCGTGCGTCGATGAAGAACGCAGCTAGCTGCGAGAATTAATGTGAATTGCAGGACACATTGATCATCGACACTTCGAACGCACTTGCGGCCCCAGGTTCCTCCCGGGGCTACGCCTGTCTGAGCGTCGCTTGACGATCAATCGCCCTCGGGGGTGGGGTTGGGCTCTCGTCCTCCCCTCCCCGGGTCGCGCGGCTGGGGGTGTGTGCTCGCAGGGTCCCCTTGCCCCTCGGGGAAGGGCCCTCCGTCCCCCTAAGTGCAGACCGGCGGTGGGGCTCCGGCTGCCCGGCTCTCCGGGCTCCGCGGTGCCGCCGCCTGCCCACGAGAGAGGCGTCGTTGA
>NW_026699619.1:10000-23040 GCF_030435755.1 Ochotona princeps
TTCCTTGTGATCTCCTTGGCAGTCGGGATACGGTTCTCGATGTCCTTGATGAGGCAGATATCCACTGCTTCTGCAGCGAAAGCACATGGGAGGCCTCCGGGGGTCTCCGGGACTAGGATAGAGGGCTCCTCTTATCCTCCTGCTCCACCCTGAGATCCCCCTTGCTCTATACACACAACCTCCTTTAAGAGGGTGTCAGAGTCGTCCTTGGATGCCACCACAAATTTCTATGGCTTTTCTAATGTCTAAGGTCATTAAAATCTATAAATAACAAGTTACACTTAAAGTCTTCCTCAAACATTCTAAGAAGGTGGAGAATTTCTCTGCACTCCTGACCTGTAGTGGAACCAGAGGAATATTAAAGAAATTTAGCTTTTCAGTTCTTAGAGGACGCTCCACTGGGGGTTCCATCTTCTCCAGGGGCAGTGTTGAGTTCAAGGGAGCTGCAGCACTTTCGAGGTCAGATGAGCCATAGTTTTGAGGATCCATCAGGAAATTCTAGGGACAAGAGCATAACCTTTCCCACGGATTATTAGTGTTTATCAAATGCATCATAATGTCAAGGACAGTTGCGCTTGATGCACCAATCTCTTAGGATCCCTCACGTCACCCGGTGTTGGAAGGGGTCTGGCCTCCTCCTCCTCCTCCAATGTCTCCTTGATGGAGATGGATCTTTCAGAATGAAGTCGCGAATTTGTCTTACTGCAGGCGCTTCCTCCGGTGAATGGAGTCCAGGGCTTTACATTACCAGCTGGCACCCACACAGGCTGCAGCTCAGTTTCTGGAAAAACACAAACAAACCCTCTTCCCACAGTTAGCAAGGGGTCAGGATCTCTCCACTTGTGAGTGGCTGGGTCCCTCCATCAAACCAAAGGCATTTGTGTTGGGCCTGCAAGCAGCCTCTAGTGACGCAGAGCTGGTGCTCACCAGGAGACAAAATCTGAACAAAATTTAAGGTGAGTAAGACCAAATTAATGCATTTACAGGGGTAGCATATTCCCCCCTCTGCTTTTAAAGCATAACTTTAACATCTTTGTGATTTTACAATCCTATCAGAAAGCTCTGGGCGTGGCTGCAGGTTGCCACAGCCCCAAGGCAACCTGCTCTTGATAAACAAACAGCAACACATGATAACAATTTGAAACAACTTTTTACAAAGGACAAAATGTTAAGACACACATGTATGCGCGCACACACACAGACACACACACACACTTTTGGAGACTTGAAAATATTATTCTCAACCAAGCTTAGTAGTAGTGTTCACCAAAAACCAGTAAGTGAAACCATTAAGTCAATAGTTTTGAACTGAGAAACTCAGACAAAAGCATTGATCATGCTATGAAATCCCTCCATCAATCTAAAATTGCAAATTTCAGTCTTCCCAGCAATACAGCCATGCTAAGAATACATAATTAGCAACGCAAGCTAAAATTAAACCTTCACAACTCCATGGATGTATACAACGTTTTGACACAATAAAATTTTACTCCATTTGTTATTTGGCAATAATCTTAGTATAATCCAATAGCCTGGTCAACTGTCTCCACAAAACGGGAGATAGATCCGTTGGCATTCTTGAGGCCTCGTAAGAATACCAAGGGAATCCCTAGGATTTGAAACCTTTGAATTCTTAAATGCTTTTTTAAGGATAGCTAAAAATATCTGAAACAAGATTTGTTGTTGACATTAGCATAACATGATAGATTACAATTGGTTATTGATGCGAGATCATCACTCAAATATCTTTAAAACAAATACAAAACCTTGACACATTAAAGGCAGTGAGAGATTTGATAACCAGCCAAAAACACAAGAATTACACTAATACATGCAATTAATACATGCAAACACTTTGTAGACAATGAATATCACATTAACTTATACCTTGAAATAATCAAATAGTGTTCGAGTTCAATTTTATACCAAATTATTTATGATAAAATTTCACATTTTTATTAAATGTCCCCCCAAAAAACCCTCAGGATTTACAAAAGCCTAGTATCTTCTTTGAATTCCAAGCTCCCAAAAGTTGCAATGGATATACAGATGAAGTCAGTTTGCTAAACATCTAACACAACAAAAGACCTTGAAATTGGTGATTATTGTGAAAGCTAGCCACTAAACCGAAGGCCAGCTTCCTCAGCATTATAAGATATTCCAAAAGACATGCGGTTACAACTTGGGTACATTAACAAACAAAACAGCAAACATTCACTTTATAATGATATAATGACATCACCCAAACACTCCTTAAAGCAAGAACATCGCTTTTGTTAATTTTAAACAATGAGAACATAATGAGGCAGTGAACATAAAAATTAACTTAATATAAAGACTTGTACTTAAAAATTAGTATACATGATTAAGCAATGCTGTATAGGAAAGAGCACTATATGAATAACATGCATACACCACAACTGATTGGCATTTCAGCCTCCAGGATTTATACTTGCAGGGTGAGGAGCACAGGTGGGGCAATGAGACAGTGGCAGTGAGACAGTGGCAGTTTTAAGTTTGTAGCTTCTCTGCAGATTCCCATTTTGTAAACCTGTGAATGTTTGGGACCTGGGGCTGACCCCTCCCAGAGTCTTCTGGCCACAGGCATCTGCCATCACGGTCAAATTTGGATTTACATTCTTTTTTCCAGTGTCGGCCTCTTTGGCACTTAGGACATATTCCAGGGGAGTGACTGTTAAAAGTATCCGCAGGGTATTTTTGAGTTGAAGGAAGCATTCGGCAATCTTTTCTAAGGTGTCCTGGCTTGCCGCAATTAAAACATTTAGCCTTCATTTGTTTTTGAATAGCAAAAGTTTCAAGTGCTGCTAGGCGGGCACGGTGCTTAAATGTCCCTATGTTGCGACAGGCTTTCAGGTAACCCAGAAGATCCTCTCTTTCTTTTATAGGACGAATAACAGCCTGGCAGTCCTCATTCGCATTATCAAAGGCCAGTTGCTTTAACAACAATTTCCTAGTGCCTTCTCCCCTAACTTGTTTTTCTATAGAGTCTGTCAAACGTCTTACAAAATCAGCATAAGATTCTCTGGCTCCTTGAATGACTTTTGTATAACTGCCTGCAAATTCAGACCCAGTTTCGGTTTTCTCCCATGCCCACAATGCTACGTCTCGTATATGCATGAGCACAGCTTGAGGTAGCTGTATCTGTTGCTCTGTAGTAACCCACTGTCCATCTCCAACCAACATATCATAAGTCAGTTGTCCTCCACCAGGGAGTTGCCGACCTGATGCTCCTAAGGACAGCAGTTTTTCTTTAGCCACATCACTTCTCCACATTTTCCATTGTAAATATTGAGAAGGAGAAAACCCTATTTTTGCTATTACTTCAAAATCATAAGGAATCCAGTTTGCTCCCTGGCTCCAGCCATTTAAATATTCCCACACATAAGAAGAAGAAGGTCCGTAGGACACACAAGCCTTTTTAAAAGCTATGATGGCATTAACATCTAGGCTTTCATAGGTAGGTTGGTTATTTTCTTGACTAAGTATGATTGGAAAAAGCAATCGGAATTCATGAGGTCTCCGGGGAACATCAGTCATTTGGAAACATTTTTGATCAGATTTAAGAGCAAGACGGCATGGGCTGATATTTAACTGTTGCTTTATCCCAGCCTCATTTACCTCACTAGAGAAATCCTGTGGTTTAACACTGAAAATTTTCTTTTTCTTAGTTCTGATTTCATTTTCAGTCACATTATGGTAACATCTTCCAAGTTTTCTTTTCCTAATTTCCCCGTCTGTAGTATACGGCCTTTCTCTTTTAGCTGCGTTACAGTGGCATCTCCTCGTGGGAGGGTCTCTCACACATTCTTTCTCATCTTCATTTGTAGTATAAGCCATTTCTTTCCTAGCCACATTACGGTGGCGTCTCCCGTTAGGGAAATCTCTCACGGGCTCCTCTTTGCTGTCCTCCTCATCTGTACTATGAGGCGTTTCCTTTTTAGCCATATTACAGCGTCCTTTCCTGTTAGGTGGACCTCTTAAGGATTCCCTTTCTCTTTCTTCCTTGTTCGTACTATGAAACACTTCTTTTTTAGCTACATTTTGGGGGTGTCTCCCCTTAGAGGAATTTCTTGCAGATTCCCCTTCTAAAATTATAATAATAGCTCTAATTAAAGCCGATATAATCCAAAAACTAACTTGAATATCTTCTATCCTTCCGACCTTTTCACCATTTTTCTGAGTAAAATTCTTAAGTCCAGTTTCTAGTGTCCATTCATCTGGAGACCAAGGATTATATTCACTAACAAGCTCTAAATAAGAATGCAATTGCTGCCTAGTTATCTTCGTTCCACTTTTCACTAAAAAATTCTGCATAAGAGAGATAAAAGACTGTGCCCTACACTGGTTCTGGCCCATTGTCCCACTCACCACTTTCTGTGGGGGTCTCCGCTGCACTTTCTCTTCTTCTTTCAAGTCCCTGTTCAGGCGCCAGTTGTCGCTGTCCCGCAGCGATGGACTTGGTGCACGGAGCCGATAATAACACGCGTGGACCCCTGACTGATGGTCAAAAGCCCTAGTTTATTAGTAGCATCAGACTTTATACACTGAGGTTCATACAGGATTAGGGAGGAAGTATTGAGCACATCAACAAAACCATCAATGCTTTTGTTTGGAACTCTTTTGTCTTGTATATTCCACCAGGTGATCTCATATACATACTGTCCACTCAACTGTTCTTATGCAAATGATATCCAATAAGGTCCAACCAACTGTAATCCTGTGCTCACTGACCTTCTACGGTCACAATGTCCTCCTACATATATGTATATATATATATATAGCTTTTATCGTGATTCTTTTGGATTCTGTGTCCTCGCTCTCCCCTCCCCCACTCCTTTTTTCACATATATGCATAGATACGTGTGTATATATGATGTGTTTATATATGTATATATATATTGCTTTTATCGTGATTCTTTTGAATTCTGTGTCCTCGCTCTCCCCTCCCCCACTCCTGTTTTTCACATATATGCATAGATACGTGTGTATATATGATGTGTTTATATATGTATATATATATATTGCTTTTATCGTGATTTTTTTGAATTCTGTGTTACGATTTCTTGGAGATTGGATTTTCCCCGCCGACGGCTCCCTCTCTCTCTCTCTCTCTCTCTCTCTCTCTCTCTCTCTCCCCCCCTCTGCTCTCTCTCTCTCTCTCTCCCCCCCCTCTCTCTCTCTCTCTCTCTCTCTCTCTCTCTCTCTCTCCCCTCTGCTCTCCTCTCTCTCCTCTCTCTCTCCTCTCTCCTCTCTCTCTCTCTCTCTCTCTCTCTCTCTGCTCTCCTCTCTCCTCTCTCTCCCCCTCTCTCCCTAACCCTTTCTTTTCCAAGGAAGGCGGTCGACCAGGTGCCCCATCGCAGCTCCTCTCAGCGGAGGTCGACCAGATGCCCGGTGGCAATTGACTCCGTCATTTGCCACCAGGTGTCGCTGTTTATCTATTTGTTTTCTATGTCCTCTCAGTCTTCCTAAAACTTCCCTCCCCCTCCCCCTCTTTGCCCCCTCCTTGCCATCTCTGCACCGCTTCTCCCTCCCCCCCCATTCAGATGTTCAGTGTTAACGGACTTTCTTGTTTTCTTCCCACCCCCACCTACTCCCACCCCTCCCTCAACAGATTTTCCCCATTTGAGTACAGTGGTATAATCCTTCCTAAGGAATCTTACTTCCATCCGTCTCTACACTTGTCCAACGGTTCGGTTCGTTCTCTCTCTCTCTCTTTCTCTCTCTCTCCTTCTTTCCTTCCTTCCTTCCTTCCTTCCTTCCTTCCTTCCTTCCTTCCTTCCTTCCTTCCTTCCTTCCTTCCTCTTGGGGAGTCTTTCTAAAAACTGTTTAAACTGTAAATTTCATTTTTTCTTGGCCTTATGCATTTATTTTTCCCTTTGCTCCAGAAAGAAAGAAAGAAACACTCGTTCCAGCAGGGGAAGCTGGGCTCAACGTTCAGTGATGACCTGCCTCTGCTGGCCCCACCAAGATGCTCAGGTGTGCTGCGTTGCGTCCTAGACTAGAAAAGATATCCAATCGCGTCTCGGCCTTTTGGCTAAGATCAAGTGCAGAAAACATATCCAGGCAAAACGGGGGTGGGGGGAGCCGGGGCCGGGGGGGGGGAGGGAGGAATGATTCGGCGACCCGTGCTTTGCCACACACACACACACACACACACACACACACACACGAAACAAAAAAATAGAGGTGCTGGGATGGAACAGGAGCTGACCGGGCACACGTGGGATGAATGGACACAAGGATCGATCGTAAGCTAACAACTCTGGCTGGCGCTCACTGCTTGTTTCTTGGGTTCCTTTTGGTTTTTCAGGGAAAAGCGGCTGCTGTGCGTAGGTGGATGAAGAGGGAGGGAGCGAGGACCTCATTGGGAACAAGAGGTGGATGAAGAGGACGTGTCTTCCCCGCTGCTGCCGCCCCCGCCGCCGGAAGGACCCACCCTGCCCCCAGTGGTACGCCCCATCACCCCCGACACACCCAACAGCACCCACGTTTCTGTTTCTGCTCCCCGAATGCCCCTGCCGATGTCTGCCTTGCTGCTGCGATGGTGGAAGCCTGTGCCACCATCTACTTCCACTATGTGCCCCGTTCAATAAAGTTTTCCTCTGAGCCACTAACTTCTGCTTGAGCCTGATGATTTGGTGAAACATTGAGTGAAGCCAGGCGGGCGCGCGCGCGCGCACACACAAATACAAAAAACAGTGTGCCATCCGGGTGGGTGCGTGTGCGGATGCTGGCTGGCTGGCTGGCTGGCTGGCTGGCTGCCTGGCTGCCTGGCTGGATGGCGGCGGGTGGCTTGGTGTGCTTTTAGGGACTCAACTGGCCCAATGACGGCTTTGAGAGCAAGCCATGCCGGCCCCTCTTCTTCCCTCTCCCATCCACCACATGACTGGACTGCCCTTCACCCCGGGCCGACTCTGGGGAGAGTCCCTCCTGCTTCTCCTTGGTAGCCTGGGATCTTGCTTAGTTACCCTTGCGGGACGGGAGGGGGGGGGGGGAGGGAGGGACGGATGGCGTGGCAGAGATTTCTCTACCTCATGATGGCGAGACGACCACCTACACGTAGATACCCACCACTGGCTGCCTGTGCTGTGGGCGGGGTCCCAAGCCCTTGGGCCAGCTTCTGCTGGAACGGAGAGAGGGACGTCTTTTCCGACCTACCTAGAGCGGCCTGGACTTCAGTGCCACTGCCACTGCCGCTGTCGTGCCACCATGCCCACCAAACCCAGAGTCTGCAAAGAGCGCTCTAGTGTCTGGGAAACCCCTCGATCTAGGTGCACATTGAATCGAAGGTGATGGAAATCATGTGTGTGGAGTTTAGCACGTGCGCCTACAAGGCTCTCATGACCGTGGTGCGGAGCATGCTACTTTTCCTACAAGTTTCCCTTAGGTTAGAAAACACTGGAAAAGACATCTCTTCCCCCCCCACCACCACTCTCCATCGTTGTCTGTCCGGACACATTGTCTATCCTGACATGGTGTCGGTAAATTCCACTCACTCACTCACTCACTCACTCACTCCCGGAATACAGATCATTTGAATTTACATTCGTGATTTCACCAGCTATTTATTTATTTATTTATTTATTTATTTTCTCCTCAATTCTCTCTCTGAGCTTTGGCTCAATATCTTGTCAAAATGCCATGTAAACACCTCCGGATGGGGCTCCGAGGCATATGGGTTTAGTTGTTGCTGTTGAGGTTCTGCGCACGTTAGGTCAGAAATGCTTAGTTCTCTCTCTCTCTCTCTCTCTCTCTCTCACAGGTTTGAGGCCAAAGCTGTTGAAAAACCTGTTTGTATCCTAAACAGAGTTGTGTAGCACTGAGAACCAGGATTCCATACTTTCTGTTCACCAACTTCTGAGTTCTCTAGGCCTGCATTTCGGGGGAAAAGTTCTGAACTGACTGGTGAAGTGGTGGAAGATTCTCTCTCTCTCTCTCTCTCTCTCTCTCTTTCCATTTTTTTTTTAAACAAAGAAAAACAGCAATGTTGTCACGGCGCTGGCGGAACCGTGGTTTCCACATTTTTGGCTTGCTTGCTCGCTCGCTCGCTCGCTCTCTAGCTCTCACCATCCTCTGTCATCTATGTCTGCTTATTGGAAGGACACAGCGACAAAGAGAAAAGGGAAGGAACTTGTGGGTGGAAGAATCTCTTCAAAGAGCTCGCTCTTTTGCTCGTCCTTGCCCCTCTCTCTTCCTCTCTCTTCCTCTCTTCCTCTCTCTTCTTTCCTCCCATCGCCTTTGACACACCCGCTCCCCCCTTCCCCGCTCCAAACAAACTTGCTCACAAATCTCTCTCTCTCTGTCTCTTCCTCTCTCTCTCTCCCATGATTGACTTGCAAATGAATAAATACAAGAGTCTTAAAAATAAGAAAACACACGCAAGAACAGACCTGGCATTCACATTGAAGGAAAATGTAACTAGTTTTCTGCCCACTTCAATGTTCCACGCTGTTGGGGTGGTGGTGGTGGTGGTGGTGGTGGTGGAAATCTTATTTTGCCTTCAGTGGAGTGGAGAGGAAAAAAAAAAAAAAGAAGAAGAAGGCATTCAACACCAGGTTGTTGAAATCCATTAAATATTCCTAAGGGTGCAGTAATTGGGCAACCAGGTGGCAACATTTGGTCGCTACACCGCAACCCTGAGTGCGATTGTGCTGAGTCAGGTGAGAGAAAACAAACACTTAAAGCATGTATTTGATTTACTTGGAAGCCAGCCTGCTGAGTGATGGCTTGGTGGTGGTTGAGCGGGGGGGGGGGGGGGAGGAGGAAAGGGGCATGGGGGGGGACTTTGACAAATCTTCGCACACGTGGGTGGCACAACATGAATTCTTCTTTAAGGAGTCCCGAACAACCCAACTTTTTCCTTTTTCCTTTGCTCTCTCTACTTTCTCTGACCCCTTTGATCCCTGCACTAGGATGCTGTCCAGTAAAAAGCAGTCCTCTCCTATCAGTGGGTCCTGGCTAATGAACCACTGTGAGGGAAGCGAAACACATCGGAAAGTGGCTTGGTGATGGAATACGCTGGGGTGCACCAGTGACACCCAAGAGGAGAAAAGCCAAGCCAAAACAAAAAGTGCCTGCCTGCCTGATACCACTCTCCCCTCCCCCACAAGCCCCAGGGAAGGAAGGAGGGAGAGAAGCTGTGTTTAAGTGATGGTGGGTGGGTCTTGTGTGTACGTCTTGCAAGTCACCTCCCCAATCCACATCTCCTTTCCCAGGCCAGAGCTAGAGCCAGAGCCAGGATCCAGGGTCCAGGGACATGTAAGGAGAAGCATGGGGCAGGCAGGGCACCCGCACCCCGCCTCCTCGTCAGAATGAGCCTCTGTGTGTGTGTGTGTGGGGGGGTGTGCCCCAAGAAAGCAGCAGCCTTCGTTTCGGAAGCCACTGGCTTGAGGGACGCAACCTCTCATTCAATTCCAAGAGGCCTCATTCATTGCCTTCATTGAAATGCAAATGGCTGGTTCAAAGTCCCGTTGTCTGCCAAAGGCTTCACTTTCTCTCCACTCCACCCAGAGCCATACCTGCCCTCAGGCGTTTGTCAGTGAAAGGATCTGCCTCTCCGACTGGGGCAAAGGTCAGCCACAGTCGGTCACTCCCCTTCGCTCGCTCTGGAACTGCAAAGTGGGATCTGGCCGCTGCTTTCTGACTCGCACGGGGCAGACCATGAGTGGTTCTCAGGAACGGCTCCCTTCTGATGTGGCCTTTCCATCGGCATTATTGATTCACTCTTCCATCCATCACCTTAACTATGTGAATGCGTGTTATTAACCTGTGCGTGTACTTCTGTCACTCAAACAAGCAGAACTGCTCAACATCAAGCATCCCTCCCTCTCAATAGAACGATCTAGCTGAACCGATTACTCAAAACACAGACAGGAACCCCTTACCTGTCCTTGTGCAGGTGCGCGGGGCGGGGGGCGGGGGCGGTGGGAGGGGTTGGCAAGGGCTCAAGCTGATCGCGGTTGCAGGAATATACTAGGCCTGTGCCCCGTGCCAGGCCCAGTTCTCTGCTTGGATCGGCGTTGGACCGAGCGACCAGGACACAGCAGTCCAGAGCCTTACTTACATCTCACAGTCGGTGCCTGTTCAGAAAAAACAATTCCTCCATCTGTCCATCCATCCATCCGTCCATTTTATTTCTATTGAAACGCAGATATATATATAGAGAGAAGGAGAGACAGAAAGAAATATCTCGTGCCCGCTGGCTGGTTCACTCCCCAAGTGGCCACCATGCTTCATAAAACTCATTTCTTATCCAGTTATAATTTCATTAAAATATCTCATGTTTCCCAATTGGATAAAAAACAAATGGTATCTAAAAGTCTGCATACGAACCAGCATCGCAGCCCTATGATTTTATCCAAATGAAAATGCATATGAGAGAGTTATTTGCGCCCTTACAGCTATCACAGCTCAATTCACAATAGCCAGATACGGGATCAACACAGATACCCATCAGCGGGTGACAGAATAAAGAAAATGTGGCACACAAACACTATAGAATACTACCCATTCGTAAAAATTAATGAAATTGTAAAACCTGATATACTTTTTTTAAAAATTATTTTTTAATAATCTTACTTAGTTGATTAGGGAACAGAGTGTCAAGGGCTACAGGGTGAAAGTGGGAAATACCATTGTTTCCACATCAATATCATTTTACCCTGTATCTGGATTCAGGGGAAAAAAAAAAAAAAAGGGAAAAGCCCCACCCAACCTCCCACCCATCCCAGATCCCCAACGGGAGGCACGCTCTGAGGGTCCTGCTCATACAGTTCTGATAGTTCATCAGTTCTGGACTGCTGCCAGTGTCTCAGTTCCAATCGCAATGAACCCTATTCAGAATCCACTGGCTGACAGTCTCTTCATGGTTGGGGTTCTAAGATCAGCAGTTCAGTTGGAGGGATCTCTCTCCAAAGAAACTTCATCTGAGATGATCACAGGCCTGATTCCTGCGCGAGTCTGCTAGTACACAGTCCAACACCGTCCGTCACACCGATCGGCTTATGATCATGCTGGTCGTTGGGATTTCCGGGTTCGTTCTGTTTCCAGGCCTGTCTTCCTCGTGAACCGACGGGTGTCGTAGTCCGGTTCGATCCTGCCCGCTTCATACTCGGTCCTCACGCAGACCGGTTGGAGCTGCAGCCTAGTCGGGGAGTAGTTGTCCAGCAGGGGAGCCCACATTCCCCTGTCAGCTTTGCCTCCTCCCCCTGACTATCACATGTGCTGTTTGGGCGCTGCAACCACATCTGGTACGGCTCACCTCACCTTGGCATTCCTTATTGTGTACTAGTATGTGTCGTAACCGAACCTGGCTCGACCCACACTCTGTTCTGGCGCTCGGACTCACCAGCGGGTGATGTGAACAGGTTCAGCCTGGTCTGCCCGCAATCCATGCCATGTGTATACCAGTGGGATAATTTCCATAGCCTGTTCTGGGCTGTTTCCTATTTGTGCTGCTTGCGCTTACCTGCAGGGACTGTGTCCTGCCAGAGGAGTTGCCCAGGCTCCTCCATCAGAAACTCTCCCAATGCCAGGTTTCACGCATACCAGTGGGTCCATGAGCCAGCCCTGTTCAGTTCACCTCCTGTCCTAGCAGGAACAGTGGTGTTTCCTGACTGTTCTTCAACCCAATCTGGTTCTTATTGTTGGACGGTGAAGGATCCTGAGGTGGAGCCGGCAGCCACACGCCAGTCAGGAGGACCCTGTGCGCGTGTCTGTGTGTGTGAGTGTGTGTGTGTGTTTGTGCGTGTTTGTGTGTGTGTGTGGTTGGGAGGGGTGTGTGTGGGGGGGTTTGGGAGGGTTGTTGCTGAGAGAAGGAGAGACAGAAAGAAATATCTCCTGCCCGCTGGCTGGTTCCCTCCCCAAGTGGCCACAATGGTCGGGGCTGAGCAGAACCAAAACCAGGAGCCGGGAGCTTCTTCCCGGTCGGTCTCCGCCACACAGGCGGCTGCCGAGTCCGAAGGCTTTGTGCCATCCTCGACCGCTTTTCCAGGCCACAGGCAGGGAGCTGGACGGAAGTGGGGCAGCTGGGACTCGAACCGGCACCCGTATGGGATCTCGGCACGTACAGGCCGAGAAATGGAGCCACTAGGCAACCGCACACGCCTGGCCCAAGCAACAACTCTTGCCTTCCCCTCGTCTTCTTGTCTGGTCCGGGGAGATGCACGCTGTCGACATCTCTGGCCCAGGCCTTGTATGTTTGGCACATACGGCCTGATGATCTGTGGGTAGCTCGCTGTTTTAGTTCAGGCAGGCCTTAACGTGCTCTCCGACGGGAGCTACAGCCTAGCTGACAGGAGGTGTGCCTGCCTGCCTGCCTGCCTGCCTGCCTGCCTGGCGTTCCCCTAGCAGGCTGGCGGGCTCCCAGCCCCAGATCTTGGGACCGTCTGGGGGCTAATGCGGTCCGGCCGGCCTGCCTGATGTAATTTTTTCACCCAGGCAGTCCCGGCGCTTTGCTGACAGCTGGGTGTTGTGGCCTAATCCGGCTGGCCCGCCCGCCCGCAACGCACCCACCCACCCGCCCAGCCATTTTGGCTCTCTTTTTGCCTGACTGGGTGCAGCGCCGTAACTTGATTCCGGTTCTCACGCTCCCTCTCCACCACCCCCACCGCACCACCCCCGGTTCTTGCGTGCGCCAGTGGGTGCTGTGGCACAATCTGAGATGGCCCACCACCAGTCCCAGCTATCGCCATTGGGCTGGGGTACGGCAACCTAGCCTGGCCTGGTCCATCCCCAGCCCTCCTGCGAACTGTGGGGTGCTAGCCAGTTTACAGTTCAATCCAGCCTGGCTTGCGCCCCAACCCGGCCTGGCTATTTATATGTGTGTTTTGGAAGGCAGCTCTTCTCTGCGTTCACATCTATCTTTCTTTTCTTTAGGATTTAGTCACTAGGCTAACATGCCGGCCGGACCCAACCAACCAACCAACCAACCAACCAACCCCTTGTCTTTGATGGACCGTGGGTGGGTGGGTGGGGTGTGGAGGCGGAAGAGTTGGAGGGTCAGCTCACCATTTCTTATT
>NW_026699620.1:0-54822 GCF_030435755.1 Ochotona princeps
TGAGCCAAATGGAGTTGTTCTCCCACAAGAACCACTCGGCTGATCCTTCTTCAATATGCCCTTCACCAACATGCAGTGTTTCCTTGATTGAATTAGCTCTCACACCAATATTTGTGTCTAGAGCCTTTGCATTGAGGGCTATCTGAAAACGGCTGTGGTGCTGAAGTTGCCTGTGAATGTGGAGTTGGTGGCATGTGAAACCCGCATGTGGAGCATTCGTTTGTGTGGGATGCTCTACCAGGATCATTTCAGTCCTAGGCACTCAGAGGGCACTAAGCATAGAGTGTGAAAACTGAGTTTCCTTGAGAGCTGCTTGGAAGCCTGATGGTGTGTGTAGTGAGCCAAATGAGTTGTTCTCCCCCAAGAACCACTCGGCTGATCCTTCTTCAATATGCCCTTCACCAACATGCAGTGTTTCCTTGATTGAATTAGCTCTCACACCAATATTTGCGTCTAGAGCCTTTGCATTGAGGGCTATCTGAAAACGGCTGTGGCGCTGAAGTTGCCTGTGAATGTGGAGTTGGTGGCATGTGAAACCCGCATGTGGAGCATTCGTTTGTGTGGGATGCTCTACCAGGTTCATTCCTAGATAATGCATTCAAAGGGCACTAAACATAGAGTGTGAAAACTGAGTTTCCTTGAGAGCTGCTTGGAAGAGTGATGGTGTGTGAAGTTAGTGAGCCAAATGGAGTTGTTCTCCCACAAGAACTACTCGGCTGATCCTTCTTCAATATGCCCTTCACCAACATGCAGTGTTTCCTTGATTGAATTAGCTCTCACACCAATATTTGCGTCTAGAGCCTTTGCATTGAGGGCTATCTGAAAACGGCTGTGGCGCTGAAGTTGCCTGTGAATGTGGAGTTGGTGGCATGTGAAACCCGCATGTGGAGCATTCCGTTTGTGTGGGATGCTGACCAAGCTTCATTTCAGTCCTAGCCATACAAAGGGCACTAAGCATAGAGTGTGAAAACTGAGTTTCTTGAGAGCCTGCTTGGAAGCCTGATGGTGTGTGAAGTTAGTGAGCCAAATGGAGTTGTTCTCCCCAAGAACCACTCGGCTGATCCTTCTTCAATATGCCCTTCACCAACATGCAGTGTTTCCTTGATTGAATTAGCTCTCACACCAATATTTGTGTCTAGAGCCTTTGCATTGAGGGCTATCTGAAAACGGCTGTGGTGCTGAAGTTGCCTGTGAATGTGGAGTTGGTGGCATGTGAAACCCGCATGTGGAGCATTCGTTTGTGTGGGATGCTCTACCAGGTTCATTCCTAGATAATGCACTCAAAGGGCACTAAGCATAGAGTGTGAAAACTGAGTTTCCTTGAGAGCTGCTTGGAAGCCTGATGGTGTGTGTAGTGAGCCAAATGGAGTTGTTCTCCCCCAAGAACCACTCGGCTGATCCTTCTTCAATATGCCCTTCACCAACATGCAGTGTTTCCTTGATTGAATTAGCTCTCACACCAATATTTGCGTCTAGAGCCTTTGCATTGAGGGCTATCTGAAAACGGCTGTGGCGCTGAAGTTGCCTGTGAATGTGGAGTTGGTGGCATGTGAAACCCGCATGTGGAGCATTCGTTTGTATGGGATGCTCTACCAGGTTCATTCCTAGATAATGCATTCAAAGGGCACTAAACATAGAGTGTGAAAACTGAGTTTCCTTGAGAGCTGCTTGGAAGCCTGATGGTGTGTGAAGTTAGTGAGCCAAATGGAGTTGTTCTCCCACAAGAACTACTCGGCTGATCCTTCTTCAATATGCCCTTCACCAACATGCAGTGTTTCCTTGATTGAATTAGCTCTCACACCAATATTTGCGTCTAGAGCCTTTGCATTGAGGGCTATCTGAAAACGGCTGTGGCGCTGAAGTTGCGTGTGAATGTGGAGTTGGTGGCATGTGAAACCCGCATATGGAGCATTCGTTTGTGTGGGATGCTGACCAAGCTTCATTTCAGTCCTAGGCACTCAAAGGGCACTAAGCATAGAGTGTGAAAACTGAGTTTCCTTGAGAGCTGCTTGGAAGCCTGATGGTGTGTGTAGTGAGCCAAATGGAGTTGTTCTCCCCCAAGAACCACTCGGCTGATCCTTCTTCAATATGCCCTTCACCAACATGCAGTGTTTCCTTGATTGAATTAGTTCTCACACCAATATTTGCGTCTAGAGCCTTTGCATTGAGGGCTATCTGAAAACGGCTGTGGCGCTGAAGTTGCCTGTGAATGTGGAGTTGGTGGCATGTGAAACCCGCATGTGGAACATTCGTTTGTGTGGGATGCTCTACCAGGTTCATTCCTAGATAATGCATTCAAAGGGCACTAAACATAGAGTGTGAAAACTGAGTTTCCTTGAGACCTGCTTGGAAGCCTGATGGTGTGTGAAGCTAGTGAGCCAAATGGAGTTGTTCTCCCACAAGAACCACTCGGCTGATCCTTCTTCAATATGCCCTTCACCAACATGCAGTGTTTCCTTGATAGAATTAGCTCTCACACCAATATTTGCGTCTAGAGCCTTTGCATTGAGGGCTATCTGAAAACGGCTGTGGTGCTGAAGTTGCCTGTTAATGTGGAGTTGGTGGCATGTGAAACCCGCATGTGGAGCATTCGTTTGTGTGGGATGCTCTACCAGGTTCATTCCTAGATAATGCACTCAAAGGGCACTAAGCATAGAGTGTGAAAACTGAGTTTCCTTGAGAGCTGCTTGGAAGCCTGATGGTGTGTGAAGTTAGTGAGCCAAATGGAGTTGTTCTCCCACAAGAACCACTCGGTTGATTCTTCTTCAATATGCCCTTCACCAACATGCAGTGTTTCCTTGATTGAATTAGCTCTCACACCAATATTTGCGTCTAGAGCCTTTGCATTGAGGGCTATCTGAAAACGGCTGTGGCGCTGAAGTTGCCTGTGAATGTGGAGTTGGTGGCATGTGAAACCCGCATGTGGAGCATTCGTTTGTGTGGGATGCTCTACCAGGTTCATTCCTAGATAATGCACTCAAAGGGCACTAAGCATAGAGTGTGAAAACTGAGTTTCCTTGAGAGCTGCTTGGAAGCCTGATGGTGTGTGAAGTTAGTGAGCCAAATGGAGTTGTTCTCCCACAAGATCCACTTGGCTGATCCTTCTTCAATATGCCCTTCACCAACATGCAGTGTTTCCTTGATTGAATTAGCTCTCACACCAATATTTGCGTCTAGAGCCTTTGCATTGAGGGCTATCTGAAAATGGCTGTGGCACTGAAGTTGCCTGTGAATGTGGAGTTGCTGGCATGTGAAAACCGCATGTGGAGCATTCGTTTGTGTGGGATGCTCTACCAGGTTCATTCCTAGATAATGCACTCAAAGGGCACTAAGCATAGAGTGTGAAAACTGAGTTTCCTTGAGAGCTGCTTGGAAGCCTGATGGTGTGTGAAGTTAGTGAGCCAAATGGAGTTGTTCTCCCACAAGAACCACTCGGCTGATCCTTCTTCAATATGCCCTTCACCAACATGCAGTGTTTCCTTGATTGAATTAGCTCTCACACCAATATTTGCGTCTAGAGCCTTTGCATTGAGGGCTATCTGAAAACAGCTGTGGCGCTGAAGTTGCCTGTGAATGTGGAGTTGGTGGCATGTGAAACCCGCATGTGGAGCATTCGTTTGTGTGGGATGCTCTACCAGGTTCATTCCTAGATAATGCACTCAAAGGGCACTAAGCATAGAGTGTGAAAACTGAGTTTCCTTGAGAGCTGCTAGGAAGCCTGATGGTGTGTGAAGTTAGTGAGCCAAATGGAGTTGTTCTCCCACAAGAACCACTCGGCTGATCCTTCTTCAATATGCCCTTCACCAACATGCAGTGTTTCCTTGATTGAATTAGCTCTCACACCAATATTTGCGTCTAGGGCCTTTGCATTGAGGGCTATCTGAAAACGGCTGTGGCGCTGAAGTTGCCTGTGAATGTGGAGTTGGTGGCATGTGAAACCCGCATGTGGAGCATTCGTTTGTGTGGGATGCTCTACCAGGTTCATTCCTAGATAATGCACTCAAAGGGCACTAAGCATAGAGTGTGAAAACTGAGTTTCCTTGAGAGCTGCTTGGAAGCCTGATGGTGTGTGAAGTTAGTGAGCCAAATGGAGTTGTTCTCCCACAAGAACCACTCGGCTGATCCTTCTTCAATATGCCCTTCACCAACATGCAGTGTTTCCTTGATTGAATTAGCTCTCACACCAATATTTGCGTCTAGAGCCTTTGCATTGAGGGCTATCTGAAAACGGCTGTGGCGCTGAAGTTGCCTGAGAATGTGGAGTTGGTGGCATGTGAAACCCGCATGTGGAGCATTCGTTTGTGTGGGATGCTCTACCAGGTTCATTCCTAGATAATGCACTCAAAGGGCACTAAGCATAGAGTGTGAAAACTGAGTTTCCTTGAGAGCTGCTTGGAAGCCTGATGGTGTGTGAAGTAAGTGAGCCAAATGGAGTTGTTCTCCCACAAGAACCACTCGGCTGATCCTTCTTCAATATGCCCTTCACCAACATGCAGTGTTTCCTTGATTGAATTAGCTCTCACACCAATATTTGCGTCTAGAGCCTTTGCATTGAGGGCTATCTGAAAACGGCTGTGGCGCTGAAGTTGCCTGTGAATGTGGAGTTGGTGGCATGTGAAACCCGCATGTGGAGCATTCGTTTGTGTGGGATGCTGACCAAGCTTCATTTCAGTCCTAGGCACACATAGAGCACTAAGCATAGAGTGTGAAAACTGAGTTTCCTTGAGAGCTGCTTGGAAGCCTGATGGTGTGTGAAGTTCGTGAGCTAAATGGAGTTGTTCTCTCACAAGAACCACTCGACTGATCCTTCTTCAATATGCCCTTCACCAACATGCAGTGTTTCCTTGATTGAATTAGCTCTCACACCAATATTTGCGTCTAGAGCCTTTGCATTGAGGGCTATCTGAAAACGGCTGTGGCGCTGAAGTTGCCTGTGAATGTGGAGTTGGTGGCATGTGAAACCCGCATGTGAAGCATTCGTTTGTGTGGGATGCTCTACCAGGTTCATTCCTAGATAAGCACTCAAAGGGCACTAAGCATAGAGTGTGAAAACTGAGTTTCCTTGAGAGCTGCTTGGAAGCCTGATGGTGTGTGAAGTTAGTGAGCCAAATGGAGTTGTTCTCCCCCAAGAACCACTCGGCTGATCCTTCTTCAATATGCCCTTCACCAACATGCAGTGTTTCCTTGATTGAATTAGCTCTCACACCAATATTTGCGTCTAGAGCCTTTGCATTGAGGGCTATCTGAAAACGGCTGTGGCGCTGAAGTTGCCTGTGAATGTGGAGTTGGTGGCATGTGAAACCCGCATGTGGAGCATTCGTTTGTGTGGGATGCTCTACCAGGTTCATTTCAGTTCTAGCCATACAAAGGGCACTAAACATAGAGTGTGAAAACTGAGTTTCCTTGAGAGCTGCTTGGAAGCCTGATGGTGTGTGAAGTTAGTGAGCCAAATGGAGTTGTTCTCCCACAAGAACCACTCGGCTGATCCTTCTTCAATATGCCCTTCACCAACATGCAGTGTTTCCTTGATTGAATTAGCTCTCACACCAATATTTGCGTCTAGAGCCTTTGCATTGAGGGCTATCTGAAAACGGCTGTGGCGCTGAAGTTGCCTGAGAATGTGGAGTTGGTGGCATGTGAAACCCGCATGTGGAGCATTCGTTTGTGTGGGATGCTGACCAAGCTTCATTTCAGTCCTAGGCACACATAGAGCACTAAGCATAGAGTGTGAAAACTGAGTTTCCTTGAGAGCTGCTTGGAAGCCTGATGGTGTGTGAAGTTAGTGAGCCAAATGGAGTTGTTCTCCCACAAGAACCACTCGGCTGATCCTTCTTCAATATGCCCTTCACCAACATGCAGTGTTTCCTTGATTGAATTAGCTCTCACACCAATATTTGCGTCTAGAGCCTTTGCATTGAGGGCTATCTGAAAACGGCTGTGGCGCTGAAGTTGCCTGTGAATGTGGAGTTGGTGGCATGTGAAACCCGCATGTGGAGCATTCGTTTGTGTGGGATGCTCTACCAGGTTCATTCCTAGATAATGCATTCAAAGGGCACTAAACATAGAGTGTGAAAACTGAGTTTCCTTGAGAGCTGCTTGGAAGAGTGATGGTGTGTGAAGTTAGTGAGCCAAATGGAGTTGTTCTCCCACAAGAACTACTCGGCTGATCCTTCTTCAATATGCCCTTCACCAACATGCAGTGTTTCCTTGATTGAATTAGCTCTCACACCAATATTTGCGTCTAGAGCCTTTGCATTGAGGGCTATCTGAAAACGGCTGTGGCGCTGAAGTTGCCTGTGAATGTGGAGTTGGTGGCATGTGAAACCCGCATGTGGAGCATTCGTTTGTGTGGGATGCTGACCAAGCTTCATTTCAGTCCTAGCCATACAAAGGGCACTAAGCATAGAGTGTGAAAACTGAGTTTCCTTGAGAGCTGCTTGGAAGCCTGATGGTGTGTGAAGTTAGTGAGCCAAATGGAGTTGTTCTCCCCCAAGAACCACTCGGCTGATCCTTCTTCAATATGCCCTTCACCAACATGCAGTGTTTCCTTGATTGAATTAGCTCTCACACCAATATTTGTGTCTAGAGCCTTTGCATTGAGGGCTATCTGAAAACGGCTGTGGTGCTGAAGTTGCCTGTGAATGTGGAGTTGGTGGCATGTGAAACCCGCATGTGGAGCATTCGTTTGTGTGGGATGCTCTACCAGGTTCATTCCTAGATAATGCACTCAAAGGGCACTAAGCATAGAGTGTGAAAACTGAGTTTCCTTGAGAGCTGCTTGGAAGCCTGATGGTGTGTGTAGTGAGCCAAATGGAGTTGTTCTCCCCCAAGAACCACTCGGCTGATCCTTCTTCAATATGCCCTTCACCAACATGCAGTGTTTCCTTGATTGAATTAGCTCTCACACCAATATTTGCGTCTAGAGCCTTTGCATTGAGGGCTATCTGAAAACGGCTGTGGCGCTGAAGTTGCCTGTGAATGTGGAGTTGGTGGCATGTGAAACCCGCATGTGGAGCATTCGTTTGTATGGGATGCTCTACCAGGTTCATTCCTAGATAATGCATTCAAAGGGCACTAAACATAGAGTGTGAAAACTGAGTTTCCTTGAGAGCTGCTTGGAAGCCTGATGGTGTGTGAAGTTAGTGAGCCAAATGGAGTTGTTCTCCCACAAGAACTACTCGGCTGATCCTTCTTCAATATGCCCTTCACCAACATGCAGTGTTTCCTTGATTGAATTAGCTCTCACACCAATATTTGCGTCTAGAGCCTTTGCATTGAGGGCTATCTGAAAACGGCTGTGGCGCTGAAGTTGCGTGTGAATGTGGAGTTGGTGGCATGTGAAACCCGCATATGGAGCATTCGTTTGTGTGGGATGCTGACCAAGCTTCATTTCAGTCCTAGGCACTCAAAGGGCACTAAGCATAGAGTGTGAAAACTGAGTTTCCTTGAGAGCTGCTTGGAAGCCTGATGGTGTGTGTAGTGAGCCAAATGGAGTTGTTCTCCCCCAAGAACCACTCGGCTGATCCTTCTTCAATATGCCCTTCACCAACATGCAGTGTTTCCTTGATTGAATTAGTTCTCACACCAATATTTGCGTCTAGAGCCTTTGCATTGAGGGCTATCTGAAAACGGCTGTGGCGCTGAAGTTGCCTGTGAATGTGGAGTTGGTGGCATGTGAAACCCGCATGTGGAACATTCGTTTGTGTGGGATGCTCTACCAGGTTCATTCCTAGATAATGCATTCAAAGGGCACTAAACATAGAGTGTGAAAACTGAGTTTCCTTGAGACCTGCTTGGAAGCCTGATGGTGTGTGAAGCTAGTGAGCCAAATGGAGTTGTTCTCCCACAAGAACCACTCGGCTGATCCTTCTTCAATATGCCCTTCACCAACATGCAGTGTTTCCTTGATAGAATTAGCTCTCACACCAATATTTGCGTCTAGAGCCTTTGCATTGAGGGCTATCTGAAAACGGCTGTGGTGCTGAAGTTGCCTGTTAATGTGGAGTTGGTGGCATGTGAAACCCGCATGTGGAGCATTCGTTTGTGTGGGATGCTCTACCAGGTTCATTCCTAGATAATGCACTCAAAGGGCACTAAGCATAGAGTGTGAAAACTGAGTTTCCTTGAGAGCTGCTTGGAAGCCTGATGGTGTGTGAAGTTAGTGAGCCAAATGGAGTTGTTCTCCCACAAGAACCACTCGGTTGATTCTTCTTCAATATGCCCTTCACCAACATGCAGTGTTTCCTTGATTGAATTAGCTCTCACACCAATATTTGCGTCTAGAGCCTTTGCATTGAGGGCTATCTGAAAACGGCTGTGGCGCTGAAGTTGCCTGTGAATGTGGAGTTGGTGGCATGTGAAACCCGCATGTGGAGCATTCGTTTGTGTGGGATGCTCTACCAGGTTCATTCCTAGATAATGCACTCAAAGGGCACTAAGCATAGAGTGTGAAAACTGAGTTTCCTTGAGAGCTGCTTGGAAGCCTGATGGTGTGTGAAGTTAGTGAGCCAAATGGAGTTGTTCTCCCACAAGATCCACTTGGCTGATCCTTCTTCAATATGCCCTTCACCAACATGCAGTGTTTCCTTGATTGAATTAGCTCTCACACCAATATTTGCGTCTAGAGCCTTTGCATTGAGGGCTATCTGAAAATGGCTGTGGCACTGAAGTTGCCTGTGAATGTGGAGTTGCTGGCATGTGAAAACCGCATGTGGAGCATTCGTTTGTGTGGGATGCTCTACCAGGTTCATTCCTAGATAATGCACTCAAAGGGCACTAAGCATAGAGTGTGAAAACTGAGTTTCCTTGAGAGCTGCTTGGAAGCCTGATGGTGTGTGAAGTTAGTGAGCCAAATGGAGTTGTTCTCCCACAAGAACCACTCGGCTGATCCTTCTTCAATATGCCCTTCACCAACATGCAGTGTTTCCTTGATTGAATTAGCTCTCACACCAATATTTGCGTCTAGAGCCTTTGCATTGAGGGCTATCTGAAAACAGCTGTGGCGCTGAAGTTGCCTGTGAATGTGGAGTTGGTGGCATGTGAAACCCGCATGTGGAGCATTCGTTTGTGTGGGATGCTCTACCAGGTTCATTCCTAGATAATGCACTCAAAGGGCACTAAGCATAGAGTGTGAAAACTGAGTTTCCTTGAGAGCTGCTAGGAAGCCTGATGGTGTGTGAAGTTAGTGAGCCAAATGGAGTTGTTCTCCCACAAGAACCACTCGGCTGATCCTTCTTCAATATGCCCTTCACCAACATGCAGTGTTTCCTTGATTGAATTAGCTCTCACACCAATATTTGCGTCTAGGGCCTTTGCATTGAGGGCTATCTGAAAACGGCTGTGGCGCTGAAGTTGCCTGTGAATGTGGAGTTGGTGGCATGTGAAACCCGCATGTGGAGCATTCGTTTGTGTGGGATGCTCTACCAGGTTCATTCCTAGATAATGCACTCAAAGGGCACTAAGCATAGAGTGTGAAAACTGAGTTTCCTTGAGAGCTGCTTGGAAGCCTGATGGTGTGTGAAGTTAGTGAGCCAAATGGAGTTGTTCTCCCACAAGAACCACTCGGCTGATCCTTCTTCAATATGCCCTTCACCAACATGCAGTGTTTCCTTGATTGAATTAGCTCTCACACCAATATTTGCGTCTAGAGCCTTTGCATTGAGGGCTATCTGAAAACGGCTGTGGCGCTGAAGTTGCCTGAGAATGTGGAGTTGGTGGCATGTGAAACCCGCATGTGGAGCATTCGTTTGTGTGGGATGCTCTACCAGGTTCATTCCTAGATAATGCACTCAAAGGGCACTAAGCATAGAGTGTGAAAACTGAGTTTCCTTGAGAGCTGCTTGGAAGCCTGATGGTGTGTGAAGTAAGTGAGCCAAATGGAGTTGTTCTCCCACAAGAACCACTCGGCTGATCCTTCTTCAATATGCCCTTCACCAACATGCAGTGTTTCCTTGATTGAATTAGCTCTCACACCAATATTTGCGTCTAGAGCCTTTGCATTGAGGGCTATCTGAAAACGGCTGTGGCGCTGAAGTTGCCTGTGAATGTGGAGTTGGTGGCATGTGAAACCCGCATGTGGAGCATTCGTTTGTGTGGGATGCTGACCAAGCTTCATTTCAGTCCTAGGCACACATAGAGCACTAAGCATAGAGTGTGAAAACTGAGTTTCCTTGAGAGCTGCTTGGAAGCCTGATGGTGTGTGAAGTTCGTGAGCTAAATGGAGTTGTTCTCTCACAAGAACCACTCGACTGATCCTTCTTCAATATGCCCTTCACCAACATGCAGTGTTTCCTTGATTGAATTAGCTCTCACACCAATATTTGCGTCTAGAGCCTTTGCATTGAGGGCTATCTGAAAACGGCTGTGGCGCTGAAGTTGCCTGTGAATGTGGAGTTGGTGGCATGTGAAACCCGCATGTGAAGCATTCGTTTGTGTGGGATGCTCTACCAGGTTCATTCCTAGATAAGCACTCAAAGGGCACTAAGCATAGAGTGTGAAAACTGAGTTTCCTTGAGAGCTGCTTGGAAGCCTGATGGTGTGTGAAGTTAGTGAGCCAAATGGAGTTGTTCTCCCCCAAGAACCACTCGGCTGATCCTTCTTCAATATGCCCTTCACCAACATGCAGTGTTTCCTTGATTGAATTAGCTCTCACACCAATATTTGCGTCTAGAGCCTTTGCATTGAGGGCTATCTGAAAACGGCTGTGGCGCTGAAGTTGCCTGAGAATGTGGAGTTGGTGGCATGTGAAACCCGCATGTGGAGCATTCGTTTGTGTGGGATGCTCTACCAGGTTCATTTCAGTTCTAGCCATACAAAGGGCACTAAACATAGAGTGTGAAAACTGAGTTTCCTTGAGAGCTGCTTGGAAGCCTGATGGTGTGTGAAGTTAGTGAGCCAAATGGAGTTGTTCTCCCACAAGAACCACTCGGCTGATCCTTCTTCAATATGCCCTTCACCAACATGCAGTGTTTCCTTGATTGAATTAGCTCTCACACCAATATTTGCGTCTAGAGCCTTTGCATTGAGGGCTATCTGAAAACGGCTGTGGCGCTGAAGTTGCCTGAGAATGTGGAGTTGGTGGCATGTGAAACCCGCATGTGGAGCATTCGTTTGTGTGGGATGCTGACCAAGCTTCATTTCAGTCCTAGGCACACATAGAGCACTAAGCATAGAGTGTGAAAACTGAGTTTCCTTGAGAGCTGCTTGGAAGCCTGATGGTGTGTGAAGTTAGTGAGCCAAATGGAGTTGTTCTCCCACAAGAACCACTCGGCTGATCCTTCTTCAATATGCCCTTCACCAACATGCAGTGTTTCCTTGATTGAATTAGCTCTCACACCAATATTTGCGTCTAGAGCCTTTGCATTGAGGGCTATCTGAAAACGGCTGTGGCGCTGAAGTTGCCTGTGAATGTGGAGTTGGTGGCATGTGAAACCCGCATGTGGAGCATTCGTTTGTGTGGGATGCTCTACCAGGTTCATTCCTAGATAATGCACTCAAAGGGCACTAAGCATAGAGTGTGAAAACTGAGTTTCCTTGAGAGCTGCTTGGAAGCCTGATGGTGTGTGAAGTTAGTGAGCCAAATGGAGTTGTTCTCCCACAAGAACCACTCGGCTGATCCTTCTTCAATATGCCCTTCACCAACATGCAGTGTTTCCTTGATTGAATTAGCTCTCACACCAATATTTGCGTCTAGATCCTTTGCATTGAGGGCTATCTGAAAACGGCTGTGGCGCTGAAGTTGCCTGTGAATGTGGAGTTGGTGGCATGTGAAACCCGCATGTGGAGCATTCGTTTGTGTGGGATGCTGACCAAGCTTCATTTCATTCCTACGCACACATAGAGCACTAAGCATAGAGTGTGAAAACTGAGTTTCATTGAGAGCTGCTTGGAAGCCTGATGGTGTGTGAAGTTAGTGAGCCAAATGGAGTTGTTCTCCCACAAGAACCACTCGGCTGATCCTTCTTCAATATGCCCTTCACCAACATGCAGTGTTTCCTTGATTGAATTAGCTCTCACACCAATATTTGCGTCTAGAGCTTTTGCATTGAGGGCAATCTGAAAACGGCTGTGGCGCTGAAGTTGCCTGTGAATGTGGAGTTGGTGGCATGTGAAACCCGCATGTGGAGCATTCGTTTGTGTGGGATGCTCTACCAGGTTCATTCCTAGAAAATGCACTCAAAGGGCACTGAGCATAGCGTGTGAAAACTGAGTTTCCTTGAGAGCTGCTTGGAAGCCTGATGGTGTGTGAAGTTAGTGAGCCAAATGGAGTTGTTCTCCCACAAGAACCACTCGGCTGATCCTTCTTCAATATGCCCTTCACCAACATGCAGTGTTTCCTTGACTGAATTAGCTCTCACACCAATATTTGCGTCTAGAGCCTTTGCATTGAGGGCTATCTGAAAACGGCTGTGGCGCTGAAGTTGCCTGTGAATGTGGAGTTGGTGGCATGTGAAACCCGCATGTGGAGCATTCGTTTGTGTGGGATGCTCTCCAAGCTTCATTTCAGTCCTAGGCACTCAAAGGGCACTAAGCATAGAGTGTGAAAACTGAGTTTCCTTGAGAGCTGCTTGGAAGCCTGATGGTGTGTGAAGTTAGTGAGCCAAATGGAGTTGTTCTCCCACAAGAACCACTCGGCTGATCCTTCTTCAATATGCCCTTCACCAACATGCAGTGTTTCCTTGACTGAATTAGCTCTCACACCAATATTTGCGTCTAGAGCCTTTGCATTGAGGGCTATCTGAAAACGGCTGTGGCGCTGAAGTTGCCTGTGAATGTGGAGTTGGTGGCATGTGAAACCCGCATGTGGAGCATTCGTTTGTGTGGGATGCTGACCAAGCTTCATTTCAGTCCTAGGCACTCAAAGGGCACTAAGCATAGAGTGTGAAAACTGAGTTTCCTTGAGAGCTGCTTGGAAGCCTGATGGTGTGTGAAGTTAGTGAGCCAAATGGAGTTGTTCTCCCACAAGAACCACTCGGCTGATCCTTCTTCAATATGCCCTTCACCAACATGCAGTGTTTCCTTGATTGAATTAGCTCTCACACCAATATTTGCGTCTAGAGCCTTTGCATTGAGGGCTATCTGAAAACGGCTGTGGCGCTGAAGTTGCCTGTGAATGTGGAGTTGGTGGCATGTGAAACCCGCATGTGGAGCATTCGTTTGTGTGGGATGCTCTACCAGGTTCATTCGTAGATAATGCACTCAAAGGGCACTAAGCATAGAGTGTGAAAACTGAGTTTCCTTGAGAGCTGCTTGGAAGCCTGATGGTGTGTGAAGTTAGTGAGCCAAATGGAGTTGTTCTCCCACAAGAACCACTCGGCTGATCCTTCTTCAATATGCCCTTCAGCAACATGCAGTGTTTCCTTGATTGAATTAGCTCTCACACCAATATTTGCGTCTAGAGCCTTTGCATTGAGGGCTATCTGAAAACGGCTGTGGCGCTGAAGTTGCCTGAGAATGTGGAGTTGGTGGCATGTGAAACCCGCATTGGAGCATTCGTTTGTGTGGGATGCTGACCAAGCTTCATTTCAGTCCTAAGCACTCAAAGGGCACTAAGCATAGAGTGTAAAACCTGAGTTTCCTTGAGAGCTGCTTGGAAGCCTGATGGTGTGTGAAGTTAGTGAGCCAAATGGAGTTGTTCTCCCACAAGAACCACTCGGCTGATCCTTCTTCAATATGCCCTTCACCAACATGCAGTGTTTCCTTGATTGAATTAGCTCTCACACCAATATTTGCATCTAGAGCCTTTGCATTGAGGGCTATCTGAAAACGGCTGTGGCGCTGAAGTTGCCTGTGAATGTGGAGTTGGTGGCATGTGAAACCCGCATGTGGAGCATTCGTTTGTGTGGGATGCTCTCCAAGCTTCATTTCAGTCCTAGGCACTCAAAGGGCACTAAGCATAGAGTGTGAAAACTGAGTTTCCTTGAGAGCTGCTTGGAAGCCTGATGGTGTGTGAAGTTAGTGAGCCAAATGGAGTTGTTCTCCCACAAGAACCACTCGGCTGATCCTTCTTCAATATGCCCTTCACCAACATGCAGTGTTTCCTTGATTGAATTAGCTCTCACACCAATATTTGCGTCTAGAGCCTTTGCATTGAGGGCTATCTGAAAACGGCTGTGGCGCTGAAGTTGCCTGTGAATGTGGAGTTGGTGGCATGTGAAACCCGCATGTGGAGCATTCGTTTGTGTGGGATGCTCTACCAGGTTCATTCGTAGATAATGCACTCAAAGGGCACTAAGCATAGAGTGTGAAAACTGAGTTTCCTTGAGAGCTGCTTGGAAGCCTGATGGTGTGTGAAGTTAGTGAGCCAAATGGAGTTGTTCTCCCACAAGAACCACTCGGCTGATCCTTCTTCAATATGCCCTTCACCAACATGCAGTGTTTCCTTGATTGAATTAGCTCTCACACCAATATTTGCGTCTAGAGCCTTTGCATTGAGGGCTATCTGAAAACGGCTGTGGCGCTGAAGTTGCCTGTGAATGTGGAGTTGGTGGCATGTGAAACCCGCATGTGGAGCATTCGTTTGTGTGGGATGCTCTACCAGGTTCATTCCTAGATAATGCACTCAAAGAGCACTAAGCATAGAGTGTGAAAACTGAGTTTCCTTGAGAGCTGCTTGGAAGCCTGATGGTGTGTGAAGTTAGTGAGCCAAATGGAGTTGTTCTCCCACAAGAACCACTCGGCTGATCCTTCTTCAATATGCCCTTCACCAACATGCAGTGTTTCCTTGATTGAATTAGCTCTCACACCAATATTTGCGTCTAGAGCCTTTGCATTGAGGGCTATCTAAAAACGGCTGTGGCGCTGAAGTTGCCTTTGAATGTGGAGTTGGTGGCATGTGAAACCCGCATGTGGAACATTCGTTTGTGTGGGATGCTCTACCAGGTTCATTCCTAGATAATGCACTCAAAGGGTACTAAACATAGAGTGTGAAAACTGAGTTTCCTTGAGAGCTGCTTGGAAGCCTGATGGTGTGTGAAGTTAGTGAGCCAAATGGAGTTGTTCTCCCACAAGAACCACTCGGCTGATCCTTCTTCAATATGCCCTTCACCAACATGCAGTGTTTCCTTGATTGAATTAGCTCTCACACCAATATTTGCGTCTAGAGCCTTTGCATTGAGGGCTATCTGAAAACGGCTGTGGCGCTGAAGTTGCCTGTGAATGTGGAGTTGGTGGCATGTGAAACCCGCATGTGGAGCATTCGTTTGTGTGGGATGCTCTCCAAGCTTCATTTCAGTCCTAGGCACTCAAAGGGCACTAAGCATAGAGTGTGAAAACTGAGTTTCCTTGAGAGCTGCTTGGAAGCCTGATGGTGTGTGAAGTTAGTGAGCCAAATGGAGTTGTTCTCCCACAAGAACCACTCGGCTGATCCTTCTTCAATATGCCCTTCACCAACATGCAGTGTTTCCTTGATTGAATTAGCTCTCACACCAATATTTGCGTCTAGAGCCTTTGCATTGAGGGCTATCTGAAAACGGCTGTGGCGCTGAAGTTGCCTGTGAATGTGGAGTTGGTGGCATGTGAAACCCGCGTGTGGAGCATTCGTTTGTGTGGGATGCTCTACCAGGTTCATTCGTAGATAATGCACTCAAAGGGCACTAAGCATAGAGTGTGAAAACTGAGTTTCCTTGAGAGCTGCTTGGAAGCCTGATGGTGTGTGAAGTTAGTGAGCCAAATGGAGTTGTTCTCCCACAAGAACCACTCGGCTGATCCTTCTTCAATATGCCCTTCACCAACATGCAGTGTTTCCTTGATTGAATTAGCTCTCACACCAATATTTGCGTCTAGAGCCTTTGTATTGAGGGCTATCTGAAAACGGCTGTGGCGCTGAAGTTGCCTGTGAATGTGGAGTTGGTGGCATGTGAAACCCGCATGTGGAGCATTCGTTTGTGTGGGATGCTGACCAAGCTTCATTTCAGTCCTAAGCACTCAAAGGGCACTAAGCATAGAGTGTGAAAACTGAGTTTCCTTGAGAGCTGCTTGGAAGCCTGATGGTGTGTGAAGTTAGTGAGCCAAATGGAGTTGTTCTCCCACAAGAACCACTCGGCTGATCCTTCTTCAATATGCCCTTCACCAACATGCAGTGTTTCCTTGATTGAATTAGCTCTCACACCAATATTTGCGTCTAGAGCCTTTGCATTGAGGGCTATCTAAAAACGGCTGTGGCGCTGAAGTTGCCTTTGAATGTGGAGTTGGTGGCATGTGAAACCCGCATGTGGAACATTCGTTTGTGTGGGATGCTCTACCAGGTTCATTCCTAGATAATGCACTCAAAGGGTACTAAACATAGAGTGTGAAAACTGAGTTTCCTTGAGAGCTGCTTGGAAGCCTGATGGTGTGTGAAGTTAGTTAGCCAAATGGAGTTGTTCTCCCACAAGAACCACTCGGCTGATCCTTCTTCAATATGCCCTTCACCAACATGCAGTGTTTCCTTGATTGAATTAGCTCTCACACCAATATTTGCATCTAGAGACTTTGCATTGAGGGCTATCTGAAAACGGCTGTGGCGCTGAAGTTGCCTGTGAATGTGGAGTTGGTGGCATGTGAAACCCGCATGTGGAGCATTCGTTTGTGTGGGATGCTCTACCAGGTTCATTCCTAGATAATGCACTCAAAGGGCACTAGGCATAGAGTGTGAAAACTGAGTTTCCTTGAGAGCTGCTTGGAAGCCTGATGGTGTGTGAAGTTAGTGAGCCAAATGGAGTTGTTCTCCCACAAGAACCACTCGGCTGATCCTTCTTCAATATGCCCTTCACCAACATGCAGTGTTTCCTTGATTGAATTAGCTCTCACACCAATATTTGCGTCTAGAGCCTTTGCATTGAGGGCTATCTGAAAACGGCTGTGGCGCTGAAGTTGCCTGTGAATGTGGAGTTGGTGGCATGTGAAACCCGCATGTGGAGCATTCGTTTGTGTGGGATGCTGACCAAGATTCATTTCAGTCCTAGGCACACATAGAGCACTAAGCATAGAGTGTGAAAACTGAGTTTCCTTGAGAGCTGCTTGGAAGCCTGATGGTGTGTGAAGTTAGTGAGCCAAATGGAGTTGTTCTCCCACAAGAACCACTCGGCTGATCCTTCTTCAATATGCCCTTCACCAACATGCAGTGTTTCCTTGATTGAATTAGCTCTCACACCAATATTTGCGTCTAGAGCCTTTGCATTGAGGGCTATCTGAAAACGGCTGTGGCGCTGAAGTTGCCTGTGAATGTGGAGTTGGTGGCATGTGAAACCCGCATGTGGAGCATTCGTTTGTGTGGGATGCTCTACCAGGTTCATTCGTAGATAATGCACTCAAAGGGCACTAAGCATAGAGTGTGAAAACTGAGTTTCCTTGAGAGCTGCTTGGAAGCCTGATGGTGTGTGAAGTTAGTGAGCCAAATGGAGTTGTTCTCCCACAAGAACCACTCGGCTGATCCTTCTTCAATATGCCCTTCACCAACATGCAGTGTTTCCTTGATTGAATTAGCTCTCACACCAATATTTGCGTCTAGAGCCTTTGCATTGAGGGCTATCTGAAAACGGCTGTGGCGCTGAAGTTGCCTGAGAATGTGGAGTTGGTGGCATGTGAAACCCGCATGTGGAGCATTCGTTTGTGTGGGATGCTGACCAAGCTTCATTTCAGTCCTAGGCACACATAGAGCACTAAGCATAGAGTGTGAAAACTGAGTTTCCTTGAGAGCTGCTTGGAAGCCTGATGGTGTGTGAAGTTAGTGAGCCAAATGGAGTTGTTCTCCCACAAGAACCACTCGGCTGATCCTTCTTCAATATGCCCTTCACCAACATGCAGTGTTTCCTTGATTGAATTAGCTCTCACACCAATATTTGCGTCTAGAGCCTTTGCATTGAGGGCTATCTGAAAACGGCTGTGGCGCTGAAGTTGCCTGTGAATGTGGAGTTGGTGGCATATGAAACCCGCATGTGAAGCATTCGTTTGTGTGGGATGCTCTCCAAGCTTCATTTCAGTCCTAGGCACTCAAAGGGCACTAAGCATAGAGTGTGAAAACTGAGTTTCCTTGAGAGCTGCTTGGAAGCCTGATGGTGTGTGAAGTTAGTGAGCCAAATGGAGTTGTTCTCCCACAAGAACCACTCGGCTGATCCTTCTTCAATATGCCCTTCACCAACATGCAGTGTTTCCTTGATTGAATTAGCTCTCACACCAATATTTGCATCTAGAGCCTTTGCATTGAGGGCTATCTGAAAACGGCTGTGGCGCTGAAGTTGCCTGTGAATGTGGAGTTGGTGGCATGTGAAACCCGCATGTGGAGCATTCGTTTGTGTGGGATGCTCTACCAGGTTCATTCCTAGATAATGCACTCAAAGGGCACTAGGCATAGAGTGTGAAAACTGAGTTTCCTTGAGAGCTGCTTGGAAGCCTGATGGTGTGTGAAGTTAGTGAGCCAAATGGAGTTGTTCTCCCACAAGAACCACTCGGCTGATCCTTCTTCAATATGCCCTTCACCAACATGCAGTGTTTCCTTGATTGAATTAGCTCTCACACCAATATTTGCGTCTAGAGCCTTTGCATTGAGGGCTATCTGAAAACGGCTGTGGCGCTGAAGTTGCGTGTGAATGTGGAGTTGGTGGCATGTGAAACCCGCATGTGGAGCATTCGTTTGTGTGGGATGCTGACCAAGCTTCATTTCAGTCCTAGGCACACATAGAGCACTAAGCATAGAGTGTGAAAACTGAGTTTCCTTGAGAGCTGCTTGGAAGCCTGATGGTGTGTGAAGTTAGTGAGCCAAATGGAGTTGTTCTCCCACAAGAACCACTCGGCTGATCCTTCTTCAATATGCCCTTCACCAACATGCAGTGTTTCCTTGATTGAATTAGCTCTCACACCAATATTTGCGTCTAGAGCCTTTGCATTGAGGGCTATCTGAAAACGGCTGTGGCGCTGAAGTTGCCTGTGAATGTGGAGTTGGTGGCATGTGAAACCCGCATGTGGAGCATTCGTTTGTGTGGGATGCTCTACCAGGTTCATTCGTAGATAATGCACTCAAAGGGCACTAAGCATAGAGTGTGAAAACTGAGTTTCCTTGAGAGCTTCTTGGAAGCCTGATGGTGTGTGAAGTTAGTGAGCCAAATGGAGTTGTTCTCCCACAAGAACCACTCGGCTGATCCTTCTTCAATATGCCCTTCACCAACATGCAGTGTTTCCTTGATTGAATTAGCTCTCACACCAATATTTGCGTCTAGAGCCTTTGCATTGAGGGCTATCTGAAAACGGCTGTGGCGCTGAAGTTGCCTGTGAATGTGGAGTTGGTGGCATGTGAAACCCGCATGTGGAGCATTCGTTTGTGTGGGATGCTCTACCAGGTTCATTCCTAGATAATGCACTCAAAGGGCACTAAGCATAGAGTGTGAAAACTGAGTTTCCTTGAGAGCTGCTTGGAAGCCTGATGGTGTGTGAAGTTAGTGAGCCAAATGGAGTTGTTCTCCCACAAGAACCACTCGGCTGATCCTTCTTCAATATGCCCTTCACCAACATGCAGTGTTTCCTTGATTGAATTAGCTCTTACACCAATATTTGCGTCTAGAGCCTTTGCATTGAGGGCTATCTGAAAACGGCTGTGGCGCTGAAGTTGCCTGTGAATGTGGAGTTGGTGGCATGTGAAACCCGCATGTGGAGCATTCGTTTGTGTGGGATGCTCTACCAGGTTCATTCGTAGATAATGCACTCAAAGGGCACTAAGCATAGAGTGTGAAAACTGAGTTTCCTTGAGAGCTTCTTGGAAGCCTGATGGTGTGTGAAGTTAGTGAGCCAAATGGAGTTGTTCTCCCACAAGAACCACTCGGCTGATCCTTCTTCAATATGCCCTTCACCAACATGCAGTGTTTCCTTGATTGAATTAGCTCTCACACCAATATTTGCGTCTAGATCCTTTGCATTGAGGGCTATCTGAAAACGGCTGTGGCGCTGAAGTTGCCTGTGAATGTGGAGTTGGTGGCATGTGAAACCCGCATGTGGAGCATTCGTTTGTGTGGGATGCTCTACCAGGTTCATTCCTAGATAATGCACTCAAAGGGCACTAAGCATAGAGTGTGAAAACTGAGTTTCCTTGAGAGCTGCTTGGAAGCCTGATGGTGTGTGAAGTTAGTGAGCCAAATGGAGTTGTTCTCCCACAAGAACCACTCGGCTGATCCTTCTTCAATATGCCCTTCACCAACATGCAGTGTTTCCTTGATTGAATTAACTCTCACACCAATATTTGCGTCTAGAGCCTTTGCATTGAGGGCTATCTGAAAACGGCTGTGGCGCTGAAGTTGCCTGTGAATGTGGAGTTGGTGGCATGTGAAACCCGCATGTGGAGCATTCGTTTGTGTGGGATGCTCTCCAAGCTTCATTTCAGTCCTAGGCACTCAAAGGGCACTAAGCATAGAGTGTGAAAACTGAGTTTCCTTGAGAGCTGCTTGGAAGCCTGATGGTGTGTGAAGTTAGTGAGCCAAATGGAGTTGTTCTCCCACAAGAACCACTCGGCTGATCCTTCTTCAATATGCCCTTCACCAACATGCAATGTTTCCTTGATTGAATTAGCTCTCACACCAATATTTGCGTCTAGAGCCTTTGCATTGAGGGCTATCTGAAAACGGCTGTGGCGCTGAAGTTGCCTGTGAATGTGGAGTTGGTGGCATGTGAAACCCGCATGTGGAGCATTCGTTTGTGTGGGATGCTGACCAACCTTCATTTCAGTCCTAGGCACACATAGAGCACTAAGCATAGAGTGTGAATACTGAGTTTCCTTGAGAGCTGCTTGGAAGCCTGATGGTGTGTGAAGTTAGTGAGCCAAATGGAGTTGTTCTCCCACAAGAACCACTTGGCTGATTCTTCTTCAATATGCCCTTCACCAACATGCAGTGTTTCCTTGATTGAATTAGCTCTCACACCAATATTTGCGTCTAGAGCCTTTGCATTGAGGGCTATCTGAAAACGGCTGTGGCGCTGAAGTTGCCTGTGAATGTGGAGTTGGTGGCATGTGAAACCCGCATGTGGAGCATTCGTTTGTGTGGGATGCTCTACCAGGTTCATTCCTAGATAATGCACTCAAAGGGCACTAAGCATAGAGTGTGAAAACTGAGTTTCCTTGAGAGCTGCTTGGAAGCCTGATGGTGTGTGAAGTTAGTGAGCCAAATGGAGTTGTTCTCCCACAAGAACCACTCGGCTGATCCTTCTTCAATATGCCCTTCACCAACATGCAGTGTTTCCTTGATTGAATTAGCTCTCACACCAATATTTGCGTCTAGAGCCTTTGCATTGAGGGCTATCTGAAAACGGCTGTGGCGCTGAAGTTGCCTGTGAATGTGGAGTTGGTGGCATGTGAAACCCGCATGTGGAACATTCGTTTGTGTGGGATGCTCTACCAGGTTCATTCCTAGATAATGCATTCAAAGGGCACTAAACATAGAGTGTGAAAACTGAGTTTCCTTGAGAGCTGCTTGGAAGCCTGATGGTGTGTGAAGTTAGTGAGCCAAATGGAGTTGTTCTCCCACAAGAACCACTCGGCTGATCCTTCTTCAATATGCCCTTCACCAACATGCAGTGTTTCCTTGATTGAATTAGCTCTCACACCAATATTTGCGTCTAGAGCCTTTGCATTGAGGGCTATCTGAAAACGGCTGTGGCGCTGAAGTTGCCTGTGAATGTGGAGTTGGTGGCATGTGAAACCCGCATGTGGAGCATTCGTTTGTGTGGGATGCTCTACCAGGTTCATTCCTAGATAATGCATTCAAAGGGCACTAAACATAGAGTGTGATAACTGAGTTTCCTTGAGAGCTGCTTGGAAGCCTGATGGTGTGTGAAGTTAGTTAGCCAAATGGAGTTGTTCTCCCACAAGAACCACTCGGCTGATCCTTCTTCAATATGCCCTTCACCAACATGCAGTGTTTCCTTGATTGAATTAGCTCTCACACCAATATTTGCGTCTAGAGCCTTTGCATTGAGGGCTATCTGAAAACGGCTGTGGCGCTGAAGTTGCGTGTGAATGTGGAGTTGGTGGCATGTGAAACCCGCATGTGGAGCATTCGTTTGTGTGGGATGCTCTCCAAGCTTCATTTCAGTCCTAGGCACTCAAAGGGCACTAAGCATAGAGTGTGAAAACTGAGTTTCCTTGAGAGCTGCTTGGAAGCCTGATGGTGTGTGTAGTGAGCCAAATGGAGTTGTTCTCCCACAAGAACCACTCGGCTGATCCTTCTTCAATATGCCCTTCACCAACATGCAGTGTTTCCTTGATTGAATTAGCTCTCACACCAATATTTGTGTCTAGAGCCTTTGCATTGAGGGCTATCTGAAAACGGCTGTGGCGCTGAAGTTGCCTGTGAATGTGGAGTTGGTGGCATGTGAAACCCGCATGTGGAGCATTCGTTTGTGTGGGATGCTCTACCAGGTTCATTCCTAGATAATGCACTCAAAGGGCTCTAAGTGTGAAAACTGAGTTTCCTTGAGAGCTACTTGGAAGCCTGATGGTGTGTGTAGTGAGCCAAATGGAGTTGTTCTCCCACAAGAACCACTCGGCTGATCCTTCTTCAATATGCCCTTCACCAACATGCAGTGTTTCCTTGATTGAATTAGCTCTCACACCAATATTTGCGTCTAGAGCCTTTGCATTGAGGGCTATCTGAAAACGGCTGTGGCGCTGAAGTTGCCTGTGAATGTGGAGTTGGTGGCATGTGAAACCCGCATGTGGAGCATTCGTTTGTGTGGGATGCTCTGCCAGGTTCATTCCTAGATAATGCACTCAAAGGGCACTAAGCATAGAGTGTGAAAACTGAGTTTCCTTGAGAGCTGCTTGGAAGCCTGATGGTGTGTGAAGTTAGTGAGCCAAATGGAGTTGTTCTCCCCCAAGAACCACTCGGCTGATCCTTCTTCAATATGCCCTTCACCAACATGCAGTGTTTCCTTGATTGAATTAGCTCTCACACCAATATTTGCGTCTAGAGCCTTTGCATTGAGGGCTATCTGAAAACGGCTGTGGCGCTGAAGTTGCCTGTGAATGTGGAGTTGGTGGCATGTGAAACCCGCATGTGGAGCATTCGTTTGTGTGGGATGCTCTACCAGGTTCATTCCTAGATAATGCATTCAAAGGGCACTAAACATAGAGTGTGAAAACTGAGTTTCCTTTTAGAGCTGCTTGGAAGCCTGATGGTGTGTGAAGTTAGTGAGCCAAATGGAGTTGTTCTCCCACAAGAACCACTTGGCTGATCCTTCTTTAATATGCCCTTCACCAACATGCAGTGTTTCCCAATGATCCAAAGCTTCATCTGGAAGCACAAAAAACCACGGATAGCTAGAACCATCCTGAAGAACAGGAAGTCAGCAGGGGGAATCACAGTTCCGGACCTCTGGACATACTATAGGGCAGTGATCATCAAAACAGCCTGGTACTGGCACAAAGATAGAGAGGAAAATCAATGGAGCAGAATAGAAACACCAGAAGGAAACCCACACAGATACAGGCAAGTAATCTTTGACAAAAAGACAAACGACAATCCAAGCAAATGGGAAGGTCTGTTCAATAAATGCTGTTGGGACAACTGGTTAATAGCCTGCAGAAAGAAAAAGATAGATCCACATCTCTCACCATACACTAAGATCAGATTTAAATGGATAACAGATCTAAACCTACATCCGGAAACCTTCAAACTTTTGGAAGAAAATGTTGGAAACACACTGCAACACTTAGGGGTAGGCCCTCACTTCCTAAAAAAGACTCCAAATGCAGTAGAAATCAAGACCAAAATAAACAATTGGGACCTCATCAAACTAAGAAGCTTCTGTACAGCTAGAGAAACAATCAACAAAATAAAAAGGCAACCCACAGAATGGGAGAAGATCTTCGCACACGACTTAGGTGATAGAGGGCTGATCTCCAGAATATACAAAGAGCTACAAAACAACCAAAATGTCAAAACAAACAAGCCACTCAAGAAATGGGCACGGGAATTGGGCAAACACTTCACAAAGGAACAAACCCAAATGGCAAATAAACATATGAAAAAATGCTCAAGTTCCCTGGCAATAAGGGAAATCCAAATTAAAACATCAATGAGGTACCACCTAATGCCAGTAAGACTGTCCCACATGAATAAAAGCACCAACAACACTTGTTGGCGAGGTTGCGGGGAAAAGGGAACCCTACTCCACTGCTGGTGGGGCTGCAGGCTGGCACAGCCTCTATGGAAATCAGTATGGAGAATATTCAAACAACTCAAATTCAACATACCGTATGATCCAGCAATAGCACTCCTAGGAATATATCCAGAACACTTGTTTTATGAGAAACCAACATGCACTCCTATGCTCATAGCAGCACAATCAGTAATTGCAAAAACATGGAAGCAGCCAAAATGCCCATCAACAGAGGCTTGGATAAGAAAGCTATGTTTCATCTACTCCATGGAATACTACTCAGCTATTAAAAAAAACAAAATGCAGTTCTTTGTGGCCAAATGGGCCAAACTGGAAACCATAATGCTAAGGGAAATGAGCCAATCACAAAAGGTTAAATACCACATGTTTGCCTTAATTTAAGATGATATGATCTTATGTATAACATGTTATGTTTTGAATGTTATATGTTGTGTATAAACTAAAATTGAAATGTCAATGAGGTGGTCACAGAAGGTGGCTGGGAACTCGCATTTACTTTTAACATATTGGTTACTCATTACTATGTCAATTAATTCCATGGTGATGTAAATTTTTGCTGATGGTATGTTGGAGCTTTTAATTGATCGGGATGATAGTCTGCTGGCTCTGTCTTCAGACCAGAGAGTGTATACCTAAGAAGCCGTTGAACTTGACTGGACAATAAGATGCTGGACTCTATGTTTGGTATATGCTTGCAATGGGGGAATCTCAACTGAACTTGAACTGTGGTTATGCAACAAGGTGGAGGAATCCACCATGGTGGGAGGGTTTGGGTAGGGGTGGGGAGAATCCCAGTACCTATGAAACTGTGTCACATACTACAATGTAATTAATGAATTTAAAATAAAATTAAAAAAAAATATTGAATATCAAAAAAAAAAAAAACATGCAGTGTTTCCTTGATTGAATTAGCTCTCACACCAATATTTGCGTCTAGAGCCTTTGCATTGAGGGCTATCTGAAAACGGCTGTGGCGCTGAAGTTGCCTGTGAATGTGGAGTTGGTGGCATGTGAAACCCGCATGTGGAGCATTCGTTTGTGTGGGATGCTCTACCAGGTTCATTCCTAGATAATGCACTCAAAGGGGACTAAGCATAGAGTGTGAAAACTGAGTTTCCTTGAGAGCTGCTTGGAAGACTGATGGTGTGTGAAGTTAGTGAGCCAAATGGAGTTGTTCTCCCACAAGAACCACTCGGCTGATCCTTCTTCAATATGCCCTTCACCAACATGCAGTGTTTCCTTGATTGAATTAGCTCTCACACCAATATTTGCGTCTAGAGCCTTTGCATTGAGGGCTATCTGAAAATGGCTGTGGCGCTGAAGTTGCCTGTGAATGTGGAGTTGGTGGCATGTGAAACCCGCATGTGGAGCATTCGTTTGTGTGGGATGCTCTAACAGGTTCATCCCTAGATAATGCACTCAAAGGGCACTAAGCATAGAGTGTGAAAACTGAGTTTCCTTGAGAGCTGCTTGGAAGCCTGATGGTGTGTGAAGTTAGTGAGCCAAATGGAGTTGTTCTCCCACAAGAACCACTCGGCTGATCCTTCTTCAATATGCCCTTCACCAACATGCAGTGTTTCCTTGATTGAATTAGCTCTCACACCAATATTTGCGTCTAGAGCCTTTGCATTGAGGGCTATCTGAAAACGGCTGTGGCGCTGAAGTTGCCTGTGAATGTGGAGTTGGTGGCATGTGAAACCCGCATGTGGAGCATTCGTTTGTGTGGGATGCTCTACCAGGTTCATTCCTAGATAATGCACTCAAAGGGCACTAAGCATAGAGTGTGAAAACTGAGTTTCCTTGAGAGCTGCTTGGAAGCCTGATGGTGTGTGAAGTTAGTGAGCCAAATGGAGTTGTTCTCCCACAAGAACCACTCGACTGATCCTTCTTCAATATGCCCTTCACCAACATGCAGTGTTTCCTTGATTGAATTAGCTCTCACACCAATATTTGCGTCTAGAGCCTTTGCATTGAGGGCTATCTGAAAACGGCTGTGGCGCTGAAGTTGCCTGTGAATGTGGAGTTGGTGGCATGTGAAACCCGCATGTGGAGCATTCGTATGTGTGGGATGCTCTACCAGGTTCATTCCTAGATAATGCACTCAAAGGGCACTAAACATAGAGTGTGAAAACTGAGTTTCCTTGAGAGCTGCTTGGAAGACTGATGGTGTGTGAAGTTAGTGAGCCAAATGGAGTTGTTCTCCCACAAGAACCACTCGGCTGATCCTTCTTCAATATGCCCTTCACCAACATGCAATGTTTCCTTGATTGAATTAGCTCTCACACCAATATTTGCGTCTAGAGCCTTTACATTGAGGGCTATCTGAAAACGGCTGTGGCGCTGAAGTTGCCTGTGAATGTGGAGTTGGTGGCATGTGAAACCCGCATGTGGAGCATTCGTTTGTGTGGGATGCTGACCAAGCTTCATTTCAGTCCTAGGCACTCAAAGGGCACTAAGCATAGAGTGTGAAAACTGAGTTTCCTTGAGAGCTGCTTGGAAGCCTGATGGTGTGTGAAGTTAGTGAGCCAAATGGAGTTGTTCTCCCACAAGAACCACTCGGCTGATCCTTCTTCAATATGCCCTTCACCAACATGCAGTGTTTCCTTGATTGAATTAGCTCTCACACCAATATTTGCGTCTAGAGCCTTTGCATTGAGGGCTATCTGAAAACGGCTGTGGCGCTGAAGTTGCCTGAGAATGTGGAGTTGGTGGCATGTGAAACCCGCATGTGGAGCATTCGTTTGTGTGGGATGCTCTACCAGGTTCATTCCTAGATAATGCACTCAAAGAGCACTAAGCATAGAGTGTGAAAACTGAGTTTCCTTGAGAGCTGCTTGGAAGCCTGATGGTGTGTGAAGTTAGTGAGCCAAATGGAGTTGTTCTCCCACAAGAACCACTCGGCTGATCCTTCTTCAATATGCCCTTCACCAACATGCAGTGTTTCCTTGATTGAATTAGCTCTCACACCAATATTTGCATCTAGAGCCTTTGCATTGAGGGCTATCTGAAAACGGCTGTGGCGCTGAAGTTGCCTGTGAATGTGGAGTTGGTGGCATGTGAAACCCGCATGTGGAGCATTCGTTTGTGTGGGATGCTCTACCAGGTTCATTCCTAGATAATGCACTCAAAGGGCACTAAGCATAGAGTGTGAAAACTGAGTTTCCTTGAGAGCTGCTTGGAAGCCTGATGGTGTGTGAAGTTAGTGAGCCAAATGGAGTTGTTCTCCCACAAGAACCACTCGGCTGATCCTTCTTCAATATGCCCTTCACCAACATGCAGTGTTTCCTTGATTGAATTAGCTCTCACACCAATATTTGCGTCTAGAGCCTTTGCATTGAGGGCTATCTGAAAACGGCTGTGGCGCTGAAGTTGCCTGTGAATGTGGAGTTGGTGGCATGTGAAACCCGCATGTGGAGCATTCGTTTGTGTGGGATGCTCTACCAGGTTCATTCCTAGATAATGCACTCAAAGGGCACTAAGCATAGAGTGTGAAAACTGAGTTTCCTTGAGAGCTTCTTGGAAGCCTGATGGTGTGTGAAGTTAGTGAGCCAAATGGAGTTGTTCTCCCACAAGAACCACTCGGCTGATTCTTCTTCAATATGCCCTTCACCAACATGCAGTGTTTCCTTGATTGAATTAGCTCTCACACCAATATTTGCATCTAGAGCCTTTGCATTGAGGGCTATCTGAAAACGGCCGTGGCACTGAAGTTGCCTGTGAATGTGGAGTTGGTGGCATGTGAAACCCGCATGTGGAGCATTCGTTTGTGTGGGATGCTCTACCAGGTTCATTCCTAGATAATGCACTCAAAGGGCACTAAGCATAGAGTGTGAAAACTGAGTTTCCTTGAGAGCTGCTTGGAAGCCTGATGGTGTGTGAAGTTAGTTAGCCAAATGGAGTTGTTCTCCCACAAGAACCACTCGGCTGATCCTTCTTCAATATGCCCTTCACCAACATGCAGTGTTTCCTTGATTGAATTAGCTCTCACACCAATATTTGCGTCTAGAGCCTTTGCATTGAGGGCTATCTGAAAACGGCTGTGGCGCTGAAGTTGCCTGTGAATGTGGAGTTGGTGGCATGTGAAACCCGCATGTGGAGCATTCGTTTGTGTGGGATGCTCTACCAGGTTCATTCCTAGATAATGCACTCAAAGGGCACTAAGCATAGAGTGTGAAAACTGAGTTTCCTTGAGAGCTTCTTGGAAGCCTGATGGTGTGTGAAGTTAGTGAGCCAAATGGAGTTGTTCTCCCACAAGAACCACTCGGCTGATTCTTCTTCAATATGCCCTTCACCAACATGCAGTGTTTCCTTGATTGAATTAGCTCTCACACCAATATTTGCATCTAGAGCCTTTGCATTGAGGGCTATCTGAAAACGGCCGTGGCGCTGAAGTTGCCTGTGAATGTGGAGTTGGTGGCATGTGAAACCCGCATGTGGAGCATTCGTTTGTGTGGGATGCTCTACCAGGTTCATTCCTAGATAATGCACTCAAAGGGCACTAAGCATAGAGTGTGAAAACTGAGTTTCCTTGAGAGCTTCTTGGAAGCCTGATGGTGTGTGAAGTTAGTGAGCCAAATGGAGTTGTTCTCCAACAAGAACCACTCGACTGATCCTTCTTCAATATGCCCTTCACCAACATGCAGTGTTTCCTTGATTGAATTAGCTCTCACACCAATATTTGCGTCTAGAGCCTTTGCATTGAGGGCTATCTGAAAACGGCTGTGGCGCTGAAGTTGCCTGTGAATGTGGAGTTGGTGGCATGTGAAACCCGCATGTGGAGCATTCGTTTGTGTGGGATGCTGACCAAGCTTCATTTCAGTCCTAGGCACTCAAAGGGCACTAAGCATAGAGTGTGAAAACTGAGTTTCCTTGAGAGCTGCTTGGAAGCCTGATGGTGTGTGAAGTTAGTGAGCCAAATGGAGTTGTTCTCCCACAAGAACCACTCGGCTGATCCTTCTTCAATATGCCCTTCACCAACATGCAGTGTTTCCTTGATTGAATTAGCTCTCACACCAATATTTGCGTCTAGAGCCTTTGCATTGAGGGCTATCTGAAAACGGCTGTGGCGCTGAAGTTGCCTGTGAATGTGGAGTTGGTGGCATGTGAAACCCGCATGTGGAGCATTCGTTTGTGTGGGATGCTCTACCAGGTTCATTCCTAGATAATGCACTCAAAGGGCACTAAGCATAGAGTGTGAAAACTGAGTTTCCTTGAGAGCTTCTTGGAAGCCTGATGGTGTGTGAAGTTAGTGAGCCAAATGGAGTTGTTCTCCCACAAGAACCACTCGACTGATCCTTCTTCAATATGCCCTTCACCAACATGCAGTGTTTCCTTGATTGAATTAGCTCTCACACCAATATTTGCGTCTAGAGCCTTTGCATTGAGGGCTATCTGAAAACGGCTGTGGCGCTGAAGTTGCCTGTGAATCTGGAGTTGGTGGCATGTGAAACCCGCATGTGGAGCATTCGTTTGTGTGGGATGCTCTACCAGGTTCATTCCTAAAAAATGCACTCAAAGGGCACTGAGCATAGAGTGTGAAAACTGAGTTTCCTTGAGAGCTGCTTGGAAGCCTGATGGTGTGTGAAGTTAGTTAGCCAAATGGAGTTGTTCTCCCACAAGAACCACTCGGCTGATCCTTCTTCAATATGCCCTTCACCAACATGCAGTGTTTCCTTGATTGAATTAGCTCTCACACCAATATTTGCGTCTAGAGCCTTTGCATTGAGGGCTATCTGAAAACGGCTGTGGCGCTGAAGTTGCCTGTGAATGTGGAGTTGGTGGCATGTGAAACCCGCATGTGGAGCATTCGTTTGTGTGGGATGCTCTACCAGGTTCATTCCTAGATAATGCACTCAAAGGGCACTAAGCATAGAGTGTGAAAACTGAGTTTCCTTGAGAGCTGCTTGGAAGCCTGATGGTGTGTGAAGTTAGTGAGCCAAATGGAGTTGTTCTCCCACAAGAACCACTCGGCTGATCCTTCTTCAATATGCCCTTCACCAACATGCAGTGTTTCCTTGATTGAATTAGCTCTCACACCAATATTTGCGTCTAGAGCCTTTGCATTGAGGGCTATCTGAAAACGGCTGTGGCGCTGAAGTTGCCTGTGAATGTGGAGTTGGTGGCATGTTAAACCCGCATGTGGAACATTCGTTTGTGTGGGATGCTCTACCAGGTTCATTCCTAGATAATGCATTCAAAGGGCATTAAACATAGAGTGTGAAAACTGAGTTTCCTTGAGAGCTGCTTGGAAGCCTGATGGTGTGTGAAGTTAGTGAGCCAAATGGAGTTGTTCTCCCACAAGAACCACTCGGCTGATCCTTCTTCAATATGCCCTTCACCAACATGCAGTGTTTCCTTGATTGAATTAGCTCTCACACCAATATTGGCGTCTAGAGCCTTTGCATTGAGGGCTATCTGAAAACGGCTGTGGCGCTGAAGTTGCCTGTGAATGTGGAGTTGGTGGCATGTGAAACCCGCATGTGGAACATTCGTTTGTGTGGGATGCTCTACCAGGTTCATTCCTAGATAATGCATTCAAAGGGCATTAAACATAGAGTGTGAAAACTGAGTTTCCTTGAGAGCTGCTTGGAAGCCTGATGGTGTGTGAAGTTAGTGAGCCAAATGAGTTGTTCTCCCACAAGAACCACTCGGCTGATCCTTCTTCAATATGCCCTTCACCAACATGCAGTGTTTCCTTGATTGAATTAGCTCTCACACCAATATTTGCGTCTAGAGCCTTTGCATTGAGGGCTATCTGAAAACGGCTGTGGCGCTGAAGTTGCCTGTGAATGTGGAGTTGGTGGCATGTGAAACCCGCATGTGGAGCATTCGTTTGTGTGGGATGCTCTACCAGGTTCATTCCTAGATAATGCACTAAAAGGGCACTAAGCATAGAGTGTGAAAACTGAGTTTCCTTGAGAGCTTCTTGGAAGCCTGATGGTGTGTGAAGTTAGTGAGCCAAATGGAGTTGTTCTCCCACAAGAACCACTCGGCTGATTCTTCTTCAATATGCCCCTTCACCAACATGCAGTGTTTCCTTGATTGAATTAGCTCTCACACCAATATTTGCGTCTAGAGCCTTTGCATTGAGGGCTATCTGAAAACGGCTGTGGCGCTGAAGTTGCCTGTGAATCTGGAGTTGGTGGCATGTGAAACCCGCATGTGGAGCATTCGTTTGTGTGGGATGCTCTACCAGGTTCATTCCTAAAAAATGCACTCAAAGGGCACTGAGCATAGAGTGTGAAAACTGAGTTTTCCTTGAGAGCTGCTTGGAAGCCTGATGGTGTGTGAAGTTAGTTAGCCAAATGGAGTTGTTCTCCCACAAGAACCACTCGGCTGATCCTTCTTCAATATGCCCTTCACCAACATGCAGTGTTTCCTTGATTGAATTAGCTCTCACACCAATATTTGCGTCTAGAGCCTTTGCATTGAGGGCTATCTGAAAACGGCTGTGGCGCTGAAGTTGCCTGTGAATGTGGAGTTGGTGGCATGTGAAACCCGCATGTGGAGCATTCGTTTGTGTGGGATGCTCTACCAGGTTCATTCCTAGATAATGCACTCAAAGGGCACTAAGCATAGAGTGTGAAAACTGAGTTTCCTTGAGAGCTGCTTGGAAGCCTGATGGTGTGTGAAGTTAGTGAGCCAAATGGAGTTGTTCTCCCACAAGAACCACTCGGCTGATCCTTCTTCAATATGCCCTTCACCAACATGCAGTGTTTCCTTGATTGAATTAGCTCTCACACCAATATTTGCGTCTAGAGCCTTTGCATTGAGGGCTATCTGAAAACGGCTGTGGCGCTGAAGTTGCCTGTGAATGTGGAGTTGGTGGCATGTTAAACCCGCATGTGGAACATTCGTTTGTGTGGGATGCTCTACCAGGTTCATTCCTAGATAATGCATTCAAAGGGCATTAAACATAGAGTGTGAAAACTGAGTTTCCTTGAGAGCTGCTTGGAAGCCTGATGGTGTGTGAAGTTAGTGAGCCAAATGGAGTTGTTCTCCCACAAGAACCACTCGGCTGATCCTTCTTCAATATGCCCTTCACCAACATGCAGTGTTTCCTTGATTGAATTAGCTCTCACACCAATATTGGCGTCTAGAGCCTTTGCATTGAGGGCTATCTGAAAACGGCTGTGGCGCTGAAGTTGCCTGTGAATGTGGAGTTGGTGGCATGTGAAACCCGCATGTGGAACATTCGTTTGTGTGGGATGCTCTACCAGGTTCATTCCTAGATAATGCATTCAAAGGGCATTAAACATAGAGTGTGAAAACTGAGTTTCCTTGAGAGCTGCTTGGAAGCCTGATGGTGTGTGAAGTTAGTGAGCCAAATGGAGTTGTTCTCCCACAAGAACCACTCGGCTGATCCTTCTTCAATATGCCCTTCACCAACATGCAGTGTTTCCTTGATTGAATTAGCTCTCACACCAATATTTGCGTCTAGAGCCTTTGCATTGAGGGCTATCTGAAAACGGCTGTGGCGCTGAAGTTGCCTGAGAATGTGGAGTTGGTGGCATGTGAAACCCGCATGTGGAGCATTCGTTTGTGTGGGATGCTGACCAAGCTTCATTTCAGTCCTAGGCACACATAGAGCACTAAGCATAGAGTGTGAAAACTGAGTTTCCTTGAGAGCTGCTTGGAAGCCTGATGGTGTGTGAAGTTAGTGAGCCAAATGGAGTTGTTCTCCCACAAGAACCACTCGGCTGATCCTTCTTCAATATGCCCTTCACCAACATGCAGTGTTTCCTTGATTGAATTAGCTCTCACACCAATATTTGCGTCTAGAGCCTTTGCATTGAGGGCTATCTGAAAACGGCTGTGGCGCTGAAGTTGCCTGTGAATGTGGAGTTGGTGGCATGTGAAACCCGCATGTGGAGCATTCGTTTGTGTGGGATGCTCTACCATGTTCATTCCTAGATAATGCACTCAAAGGGCACTAAGCATAGAGTGTGAAAACTGAGTTTCCTTGAGAGCTGCTTGGAAGCCTGATGGTGTGTGAAGTTAGTGAGCCAAATGGAGTTGTTCTCCCACAAGAACCACTTGGCTGATCCTTCTTCAATATGCCCTTCACCAACATGCAGTGTTTCCTTGATTGAATTAGCTCTCACACCAATATTTGCGTCTAGAGCCTTTGCATTGAGGGCTATCTGAAAACGGCTGTGGCGCTGAAGTTGCCTGTGAATGTGGAGTTGGTGGCATGTGAAACCCGCATGTGGAGCATTCGTTTGTGTGGGATGCTCTACCATGTTCATTCCTAGATAATGCACTCAAAGGGCACTAAGCATAGAGTGTGAAAACTGAGTTTCCTTGAGAGCTGCTTGGAAGCCTGATGGTGTGTGAAGTTAGTGAGCCAAATGGAGTTGTTCTCCCACAAGAACCACTCGGCTGATCCTTCTTCAATATGCCCTTCACCAACATGCAGTGTTTCCTTGATTGAATTAGCTCTCACACCAATATTTGCGTCTAGAGCCTTTGCATTGAGGGCTATCTGAAAACGGCTGTGGCGCTGAAGTTGCCTGTGAATGTGGAGTTGGTGGCATGTGAAACCCGCATGTGGAGCATTCGTTTGTGTTGGATGCTCTACCAGGTTCATTCCTAGATAATGCACTCAAAGGGCACTAAGCATAGAGTGTGAAAACTGAGTTTCCTTGAGAGCTTCTTGGAAGCCTGATGGTGTGTGAAGTTAGTGAGCCAAATGGAGTTGTTCTCCCAGAAGAACCACTCGGCTGATCCTTCTTCAATATGCCCTTCACCAACATGCAGTGTTTCCTTGATTGAATTAGCTCTCACACCAATATTTGCGTCTAGAGCCTTTGCATTGAGGGCTATCTGAAAACGGCTGTGGCGCTGAAGTTGCCTGTGAATGTGGAGTTGGTGGCATGTGAAACCCGCATGTGGAGCATTCGTTTGTGTGGGATGCTCTACCAGGTTCATTCCTAAAAAATGCACTCAAAGGGCACTGAGCATAGAGTGTGAAAACTGAGTTTCCTTGAGAGCTGCTTGGAAGCCTGATGGTGTGTGAAGTTAGTTAGCCAAATGGAGTTGTTCTCCCACAAGAACCACTCGGCTGATCCTTCTTCAATATGCCCTTCACCAACATGCAGTGTTTCCTTGATTGAATTAGCTCTCACACCAATATTTGCGTCTAGAGCCTTTGCATTGAGGGCTATCTGAAAACGGCTGTGGCGCTGAAGTTGCCTGTGAATGTGGAGTTGGTGGCATGTGAAACCCGCATGTGGAGCATTCGTTTGTGTGGGATGCTCTACCATGTTCATTCCTAGATAATGCACTCAAAGGGCACTAAGCATAGAGTGTGAAAACTGAGTTTCCTTGAGAGCTGCTTGGAAGCCTGATGGTGTGTGAAGTTAGTGAGCCAAATGGAGTTGTTCTCCCACAAGAACCACTCGGCTGATCCTTCTTCAATATGCCCTTCACCAACATGCAGTGTTTCCTTGATTGAATTAGCTCTCACACCAATATTTGCGTCTAGAGCCTTTGCATTGAGGGCTATCTGAAAACGGCTGTGGCGCTGAAATTGCCTGTGAATGTGGAGTTGGTGGCATGTGAAACCCGCATGTGGAGCATTCGTTTGTGTGGGATGCTCTACCAGGTTCATTCCTAGATAATGCATTCAAAGGGCATTAAACATAGAGTGTGAAAACTGAGTTTCCTTGAGAGCTGCTTGGAAGCCTGATGGTGTGTGAAGTTAGTGAGCCAAATGGAGTTGTTCTCCCACAAGAACCACTCGGCTGATCCTTCTTCAATATGCCCTTCACCAACATGCAGTGTTTCCTTGATTGAATTAGCTCTCACACCAATATTTGCGTCTAGAGCCTTTGCATTGAGGGCTATCTGAAAACGGCTGTGGCGCTGAAGTTGCCTTTGAATGTGGAGTTGGTGGCATGTGAAACCCGCATGTGGAGCATTCGTTTGTGTGGGATGCTGACCAAGCTTCATTTCAGTCCTAGGCACACATAGAGCACTAAGCATAGAGTGTGAAAACTGAGTTTCCTTGAGAGCTGCTTGGAAGCCTGATGGTGTGTGAAGTTAGTGAGCCAAATGGAGTTGTTCTCCCACAAGAACCACTCGGCTGATCCTTCTTCAATATGCCCTTCACCAACATGCAGTGTTTCCTTGATTGAATTAGCTCTCACACCAATATTTGCGTCTAGAGCCTTTGCATTGAGGGCTATCTGAAAACGGCTGTGGCGCTGAAGTTGCCTGTGAATGTGGAGTTGGTGGCATGTGAAACCCGCATGTGGAGCATTCGTTTGTGTGGGATGCTCTACCATGTTCATTCCTAGATAATGCACTCAAAGGGCACTAAGCATAGAGTGTGAAAACTGAGTTTCCTTGAGAGCTGCTTGGAAGCCTGATGGTGTGTGAAGTTAGTGAGCCAAATGGAGTTGTTCTCCCACAAGAACCACTCGGCTGATCCTTCTTCAATATGCCCTTCACCAACATGCAGTGTTTCCTTGATTGAATTAGCTCTCACACCAATATTTGCGTCTAGAGCCTTTGCATTGAGGGCTATCTGAAAACGGCTGTGGCGCTGACGTTGCCTGTGAATGTGGAGTTGGTGGCATGTGAAACCCGCATGTGGAGCATTCGTTTGTGTGGGATGCTCTACCATGTTCATTCCTAGATAATGCACTCAAAGGGCACTAAGCATAGAGTGTGAAAACTGAGTTTCCTTGAGAGCTGCTTGGAAGCCTGATGGTGTGTGAAGTTAGTGAGCTAAATGGAGTTGTTCTCCCACAAGAACCACTTCGCTGATCCTTCTTCAATATGCCCTTCACCAACATGCAGTGTTTCCTTGATTGAATTAGCTCTCACACCAATATTTGCGTCTAGAGCCTTTGCATTGAGGGCTATCTGAAAACGGCTGTGGCGCTGACGTTGCCTGTGAATGTGGAGTTGGTGGCATGTGAAACCCGCATGTGGAGCATTCGTTTGTGTGGGATGCTCTACCAGGTTCATTCCTAGATAATGCACTCAAAGGGCACTAAGCATAGAGTGTGAAAACTGAGTTTCCTTGAGAGCTGCTTGGAAGCCTGATGGTGTGTGAAGTTAGTGAGCCAAATGGAGTTGTTCTCCCACAAGAACCACTCGGCTGATCCTTCTTCAATATGCCCTTCACCAACATGCAGTGTTTCCTTGATTGAATTAGCTCTCACACCAATATTTGCGTCTAGAGCCTTTGCATTGAGGGCTATCTGAAAACGGCTGTGGCGCTGATGTTGCCTGTGAATGTGGAGTTGGTGGCATGTGAAACCCGCATGTGGAACATTCGTTTGTGTGGGATGCTCTACCAGGTTCATTCCTAGATAATGCACTCAAAGAGCACTAAGCATAGAGTGTGAAAACTGAGTTTCCTTGAGAGCTGCTTGGAAGCCTGATGGTGTGTGAAGTTAGTGAGCCAAATGGAGTTGTTCTCCCACAAGAACCACTCGGCTGATCCTTCTTCAATATGCCCTTCACCAACATGCAGTGTTTCCTTGATTGAATTAGCTCTCACACCAATATTTGCGTCTAGAGCCTTTGCATTGAGGGCTATCTGAAAACGGCTGTGGCGCTGAAGTTGCCTGTGAATGTGGAGTTGGTGGCATGTGAAACCCGCATGTGGAGCATTCGTTCGTGTGGGATGCTGACCGCGCTTCATTTCAGTCCTAGGCACACATAGAGCACTAAGCATAGAGTGTAAAAACTGAGTTTCCTTGAGAGCTGCTTGGAAGCCTGATGGTGTGTGAAGTTAGTGAGCCAAATGGAGTTGTTCTCCCACAAGAACCACTCGGCTGATCCTTCTTCAATATGCCCTTCACCAACATGCAGTGTTTCCTTGATTGAATTAGCTCTCACACCAATATTTGCGTCTAGAGCCTTTGCATTGAGGGCTATCTGAAAACGGCTGTGGCGCTGAAGTTGCCTGTGAATGTGGAGTTGGTGGCATGTGAAACCCGCATGTGGAGCATTCGTTTGTGTGGGATGCTCTCCAAGCTTCATTTCAGTCCTAGGCACTCAAAGGGCACTAAGCATAGAGTGTGAAAACTGAGTTTAATTGAGAGCTGCTTGGAAGCCTGATGATGTGTGAAGTTAGTGAGCCAAATGGAGTTGTTCTCTCACAGGAACCACTCGGCTGATCCTTCTTCAATATGCCCTTCACCAACATGCAGTGTTTCCTTGATTGAATTAGCTCTCACACCAATATTTGCGTCTAGAGCCTTTGCATTGAGGGCTATCTGAAAACGGCTGTGGCGCTGAAGTTGCCTGTGAATGTGGAGTTGGTGGCATGTGAAACCCGCATGTGGAGCATTCGTTTGTGTGGGATGCTCTACCATGTTCATTCCTAGATAATGCACTCAAAGGGCACTAAGCATAGAGTGTGAAAACTGAGTTTCCTTGAGAGCTGCTTGGAAGCCTGATGGTGTGTGAAGTTAGTGAGCCAAATGGAGTTGTTCTCCCACAAGAACCACTCGGCTGATCCTTCTTCAATATGCCCTTCACCAACATGCAGTGTTTCCTTGATTGAATTAGCTCTCACACCAATATTTGCGTCTAGAGCCTTTGCATTGAGGGCTATCTGAAAACGGCTGTGGCGCTGAAATTGCCTGTGAATGTGGAGTTGGTGGCATGTGAAACCCGCATGTGGAGCATTCGTTTGTGTGGGATGCTCTACCAGGTTCATTCCTAGATAATGCATTCAAAGGGCATTAAACATAGAGTGTGAAAACTGAGTTTCCTTGAGAGCTGCTTGGAAGCCTGATGGTGTGTGAAGTTAGTGAGCCAAATGGAGTTGTTCTCCCACAAGAACCACTCGGCTGATCCTTCTTCAATATGCCCTTCACCAACATGCAGTGTTTCCTTGATTGAATTAGCTCTCACACCAATATTTGCGTCTAGAGCCTTTGCATTGAGGGCTATCTGAAAACGGCTGTGGCGCTGAAGTTGCCTTTGAATGTGGAGTTGGTGGCATGTGAAACCCGCATGTGGAGCATTCGTTTGTGTGGGATGCTGACCAAGCTTCATTTCAGTCCTAGGCACACATAGAGCACTAAGCATAGAGTGTGAAAACTGAGTTTCCTTGAGAGCTGCTTGGAAGCCTGATGGTGTGTGAAGTTAGTGAGCCAAATGGAGTTGTTCTCCCCCAAGAACCACTCGGCTGATCCTTCTTCAATATGCCCTTCACCAACATGCAGTGTTTCCTTGATTGAATTAGCTCTCACACCAATATTTGCGTCTAGAGCCTTTGCATTGAGGGCTATCTGAAAACGGCTGTGGCGCTGAAGTTGCCTGTGAATGTGGAGTTGGTGGCATGTGAAACCCGCATGTGGAGCATTCGTTTGTGTGGGATGCTCTACCAGGTTCATTCCTAGATAATGCACTCAAAGGGCACTAAGCATAGAGTGTGAAAACTGAGTTTCCTTGAGAGCTGCTTGGAAGCCTGATGGTGTGTGAAGTTAGTGAGCCAAATGGAGTTGTTCTCCCACAAGAACCACTCGGCTGATCCTTCTTCAATATGCCCTTCACCAACATGCAGTGTTTCCTTGATTGAATTAGCTCTCACACCAATATTTGCGTCTAGAGCCTTTGCATTGAGGGCTATCTGAAAACGGCTGTGGCGCTGATGTTGCCTGTGAATGTGGAGTTGGTGGCATGTGAAACCCGCATGTGGAACATTCGTTTGTGTGGGATGCTCTACCAGGTTCATTCCTAGATAATGCACTCAAAGAGCACTAAGCATAGAGTGTGAAAACTGAGTTTCCTTGAGAGCTGCTTGGAAGCCTGATGGTGTGTGAAGTTAGTGAGCCAAATGGAGTTGTTCTCCCACAAGAACCACTCGGCTGATCCTTCTTCAATATGCCCTTCACCAACATGCAGTGTTTCCTTGATTGAATTAGCTCTCACACCAATATTTGCGTCTAGAGCCTTTGCATTGAGGGCTATCTGAAAACGGCTGTGGCGCTGACGTTGCCTGTGAATGTGGAGTTGGTGGCATGTGAAACCCGCATGTGGAGCATTCGTTTGTGTGGGATGCTCTACCAGGTTCATTCCTAGATAATGCACTCAAAGGGCACTAAGCATAGAGTGTGAAAACTGAGTTTCCTTGAGAGCTGCTTGGAAGCCTGATGGTGTGTGAAGTTAGTGAGCCAAATGGAGTTGTTCTCCCACAAGAACCACTTCGCTGATCCTTCTTCAATATGCCCTTCACCAACATGCAGTGTTTCCTTGATTGAATTAGCTCTCACACCAATATTTGCGTCTAGAGCCTTTGCATTGAGGGCTATCTGAAAACGGCTGTGGCGCTGACGTTGCCTGTGAATGTGGAGTTGGTGGCATGTGAAACCCGCATGTGGAGCATTCGTTTGTGTGGGATGCTCTACCAGGTTCATTCCTAGATAATGCACTCAAAGGGCACTAAGCATAGAGTGTGAAAACTGAGTTTCCTTGAGAGCTGCTTGGAAGCCTGATGGTGTGTGAAGTTAGTGAGCCAAATGGAGTTGTTCTCCCACAAGAACCACTCGGCTGATCCTTCTTCAATATGCCCTTCACCAACATGCAGTGTTTCCTTGATTGAATTAGCTCTCACACCAATATTTGCGTCTAGAGCCTTTGCATTGAGGGCTATCTGAAAACGGCTGTGGCGCTGATGTTGCCTGTGAATGTGGAGTTGGTGGCATGTGAAACCCGCATGTGGAATATTCGTTTGTGTGGGATGCTCTACCAGGTTCATTCCTAGATAATGCACTCAAAGAGCACTAAGCATAGAGTGTGAAAACTGAGTTTCCTTGAGAGCTGCTTGGAAGCCTGATGGTGTGTGAAGTTAGTGAGCCAAATGGAGTTGTTCTCCCACAAGAACCACTCGGCTGATCCTTCTTCAATATGCCCTTCACCAACATGCAGTGTTTCCTTGATTGAATTAGCTCTCACACCAATATTTGCGTCTAGAGCCTTTGCATTGAGGGCTATCTGAAAACGGCTGTGGCGCTGAAGTTGCCTGTGAATGTGGAGTTGGTGGCATGTGAAACCCGCATGTGGAGCATTCGTTTGTGTGGGATGCTGACCGCGCTTCATTTCAGTCCTAGGCACACATAGAGCACTAAGCATAGAGTGTAAAAACTGAGTTTCCTTGAGAGCTGCTTGGAAGCCTGATGGTGTGTGAAGTTAGTGAGCCAAATGGAGTTGTTCTCCCACAAGAACCACTCGGCTGATCCTTCTTCAATATGCCCTTCACCAACATGCAGTGTTTCCTTGATTGAATTAGCTCTCACACCAATATTTGCGTCTAGAGCCTTTGCATTGAGGGCTATCTGAAAACGGCTGTGGCGCTGAAGTTGCCTGTGAATGTGGAGTTGGTGGCATGTGAAACCCGCATGTGGAGCATTCGTTTGTGTGGGATGCTCTCCAAGCTTCATTTCAGTCCTAGGCACTCAAAGGGCACTAAGCATAGAGTGTGAAAACTGAGTTTAATTGAGAGCTGCTTGGAAGCCTGATGATGTGTGAAGTTAGTGAGCCAAATGGAGTTGTTCTCTCACAGGAACCACTCGGCTGATCCTTCTTCAATATGCCCTTCACCAACATGCAGTGTTTCCTTGATTGAATTAGCTCTCACACCAATATTTGCGTCTAGAGCCTTTGCATTGAGGGCTATCTGAAAACGGCTGTGGCGCTGAAGTTGCCTGTGAATGTGGAGTTGGTGGCATGTGAAACCCGCATGTGGAGCATTCATTTGTGTGGGATGCTCTACCATGTTCATTCCTAGATAATGCATTCAAAGGGCACTAAACATAGAGTGTGAAAACTGAGTTTCCTTGAGAGCTGCTTGGAAACCTGATGGTGTGTGAATTTAGTGAGCCAAATGGAGTTGTTCTACCACAAAAGCCATTCGGCTGATCCTTCTTCAATATGCCTTTCACTAACATGCAGTGTTTCCTTGATTGAATTAGCTCTCACACCAATATTTGCGTCTAGAGCCTTTGCATTGAGGGCTATCTGAAAACGGCTGTGGCGCTGAAGTTGCCTGTGAATGTGGAGTTGGTGGCATGTGAAACCCGCATGTGGAGCATTCGTTTGAGTGGGATGCTCTACCAGGTTCATTCCTAGATAATGCACTCAAAGGGCACTAAGCATAGAGTGTGAAAACTGAGTTTCCTTGAGAGCTGCTTGGAAGCCTGATGGTGTGTGAAGTTAGTGAGCCAAATGGAGTTGTTCTCCCACAAGAACCACTCGGCTGATCCGTCTTCAATATGCCCTTCACCAACATGCAGTGTTTCCTTGATTGAATTAGCTCTCACACCAATATTTGCGTCTAGAGCCTTTGCATTGAGGGCTATCTGAAAACGGCTGTGGCGCTGAAGTTGCCTGTGAATGTGGAGTTGGTGGCATGTGAAACCCGCATGTGGAACATTCGTTTGTGTGGGATGCTCTACCAGGTTCATTCCTAGATAATGCATTCAAAGGGCACTAAACATAGAGTGTGAAAACTGAGTTTCCTTGAGAGCTGCTTGGAAGCCTGATGGTGTGTGAATTTAGTGAGCCAAATGGAGTTGTTCTCCCACAAGAACCACTCGGCTGATCCTTCTTCAATATGCCCTTCACCAACATGCAGTGTTTCCTTGATTGAATTAGCTCTCACACCAATATTTGCGTCTAGAGCCTTTGCATTGAGGGCTATCTGAAAACGGCTGTGGCGCTGAAGTTGCCTGTGAATGTGGAGTTGGTGGCATGTGAAACCCGCATGTGGAGCATTCGTTTGTGTGGGATGCTCTACCAGGTTCATTCCTAGATAATGCACTCAAAGGGCACTAAGCATAGAGTGTGAAAACTGAGTTTCCTTGAGAGCTGCTTGGAAGCCTGATGGTGTGTGAAGTTAGTGAGCCAAATGGAGTTGTTCTCCCACAAGAACCACTCGGCTGATCCTTCTTCAATATGCCCTTCACCAACATGCAGTGTTTCCTTGATTGAATTAGCTCTCACACCAATATTTGCGTCTCGAGCCTTTGCATTGAGGGCTATCTGAAAACGGCTGTGGCGCTGAAGTTGCCTGTGAATGTGGAGTTGGTGGCATGTGAAACCCGCATGTGAAGCATTCGTTTGTGTGGGATGCTCTACCAGGTTCATTCCTAGATAATGCACTCAAAGAGCACTAAGCATAGAGTGTGAAAACTGAGTTTCCTTGAGAGCTGCTTGGAAGCCTGATGGTGTGTGAAGTTAGTGAGCCAAATGGAGTTGTTCTCCCACAAGAACCACTCGGCTGATCCTTCTTCAATATGCCCTTCACCAACATGCAGTGTTTCCTTGATTGAATTAGCTCTCACACCAATATTTGCGTCTAGAGCCTTTGCATTGAGGGCTATCTGAAAACGGCTGTGGCGCTGAAGTTGCCTGTGAATGTGGAGTTGGTGGCATGTGAAACCCGCATGTGGAGCATTCGTTTGTGTGGGATGCTCTACCAGGTTCATTTCAGTCCTAGCCATACAAAGGGCACTAAGCATAGAGTGTGAAAACTGAGTTTCCTTGAGAGCTGCTTGGAAGCCTGATGGTGTGTGAAGTTAGTGAGCCAAATGGAGTTGTTCTCCCACAAGAACCACTTCGCTGATCCTTCTTCAATATGCCCTTCACCAACATGCAGTGTTTCCTTGATTGAATTAGCTCTCACACCAATATTTGCGTCTAGAGCCTTTGCATTGAGGGCTATCTGAAAACGGCTGTGGCGCTGAAGTTGCCTGTGAATGTGGAGTTGGTGGCATGTGAAACCCGCATGTGGAGAATTCGTTTGTTTGGGATGCTGACCAAGCTACATTTCAGTCCTAGGCACACATAGAGCACAAAGCATAGAGTGTGAAAACTGAGTTTCCTTGAGAGCTGCTTGGAAGCCTGATGGTGTGTGAAGTTAGTGAGCCAAATGGAGTTGTTCTCCCACAAGAATCACTCGGCTGATCCTTCTTCAATATGCCCTTCACCAACATGCAGTGTTTCCTTGATTGAATTAGCTCTCACACCAATATTTGCGTCTAGAGCCTTTGCATTGAGGGCTATCTGAAAACGGCTGTGGCACTGAAGTTGCCTGTGAATGTGGAGTTGGTGGCATGTGAAACCCGCATGTGGAGAATTCGTTTGTGTGGGATGCTCTACCAGGTTCATTTCAGTCCTAGCCATACAAAGGGCACTAAGCATAGAGTGTGAAAACTGAGTTTCCTTGAGAGCTGCTTGGAAGCCTGATGGTGTGTGAAGTTAGTGAGCCAAATGGAGTTGTTCTCCCACAAGAACCACTCGGCTGATCCTTCTTCAATATGCCCTTCACCAACATGCAGTGTTTCCTTGATTGAATTAGCTCTCACACCAATATTCGCGTCTAGAGCCTTTGCATTGAGGGCTATCTGAAAACGGCTGTGGCGCTGAAGTTGCCTGTGAATGTGGAGTTGGTGGCATGTGAAACCGCATGTGGAGCATTCGTTTGTGTGGCATGCTCTCCAAGCTTCATTTCAGTCCTAGGCACACATAGAGCACAAAGCATAGAGTGTGAAAACTGAGTTTCCTTGAGAGCTGCTTGGAAGCCTGATGGTGTGTGAAGTTAGTGAGCCAAATGGAGTTGTTCTCCCACAAGAACCACTTCGCTGATCCTTCTTCAATATGCCCTTCACCAACATGCAGTGTTTCCTTGATTGAATTAGCTCTCACACCAATATTTGCGTCTAGAGCCTTTGCATTGAGGGCTATCTGAAAACGGCTGTGGCGCTGAAGTTGCCTGTGAATGTGGAGTTGGTGGCATGTGAAAACCGCATGTGGAGCATTCGTTTGTGTGGGATGCTCTACCAGGTTCATTTCAGTCCTAGCCATAGAAAGGGCACTAAGCATAGAGTGTGAAAACTGAGTTTCCTTGAGAGCTGCTTGGAAGCCTGATGGTGTGTGAAGTTAGTGAGCCAAATGGAGTTGTTCTCCCACAAGAACTACTCGGCTGATCCTTCTTCAATATGCCCTTCACCAACATGCAGTGTTTCCTTGATTGAATTAGCTCTCACACCAATATTTGCGTCTAGAGCCTTTGCATTGAGGGCTATCTGAAAACGGCTGTGGCGCTGAAGTTGCCTGTGAATGTGGAGTTGGTGGCATGTGAAACCCGCATGTGGAGCATTCGTTTGTGTGGGATGCTCTACCAGGTTCATTCCTAGATAATGCACTCAAAGAGCACTAAGCATAGAGTGTGAAAACTGAGTTTCCTTGAGAGCTGCTTGGAAGCCTGATGGTGTGTGAAGTTAGAGAGCCAAATGGAGTTGTTCTCCCACAAGAACCACTCGGCTGATCCTTCTTCAATATGCCCTTCACCAACATGCAGTGTTTCCTTGATTGAATTAGCTCTCACACCAATATTGGCGTCTAGAGCCTTTGCATTGAGGGCTATCTGAAAACGGCTGTGGCGCTGAAGTTGCCTGTGAATGTGGAGTTGGTGGCATGTGAAACCCGCATGTGGAGCATTCGTTTGTGTGGGATGCTCTACCAGGTTCATTTCAGTCCTAGCCATAGAAAGGGCACTAAGCATAGAGTGTGAAAACTGAGTTTCCTTGAGAGCTGCTGGAAGCCTGATGGTGTGTGAAGTTAGTGAGCCAAATGGAGTTGTTCTCCCACAAGAATCACTCGGCTGATCCTTCTTCAATATGCCCTTCACCAACATGCAGTGTTTCCTTGATTGAATTAGCTCTCACACCAATATTTGCGTCTAGAGCCTTTGCATTGAGGGCTATCTGAAAACGGCTGTGGCACTGAAGTTGCCTGTGAATGTGGAGTTGGTGGCATGTGAAACCCGCATGTGGAGCATTCGTTTGTGTGGGATGCTCTACCAGGTTCATTTCAGTCCTAGCCATACAAAGGGCACTAAGCATAGAGTGTGAAAACTGAGTTTCCTTGAGAGCTGCTTGGAAGCCTGATGGTGTGTGAAGTTAGTGAGCCAAATGGAGTTGTTCTCCCACAAGAACTACTCGGCTGATCCTTCTTCAATATGCCCTTCACCAACATGCAGTGTTTCCTTGATTGAATTAGCTCTCACACCAATATTTGCGTCTAGAGCCTTTGCATTGAGGGCTATCTGAAAACGGCTGTCGCGCTGAAGTTGCCTGTGAATGTGGAGTTGGTGGCATGTGAAACCCGCATGTGGAGCATTCGTTTGTGTGGGATGCTGACCAAGCTTCATTTCAGTCCTGGCCATAGAAAGGGCACTAAGCATAGAGTGTGAAAACTGAGTTTCCTTGAGAGCTGCTTGGAAGCCTGATGGTGTGTGAAGTTAGTGAGCCAAATGGAGTTGTTCTCCCACAAGAACCACTCGGCTGATCCTTCTTCAATATGCCCTTCACCAACATGCAGTGTTTCCTTGATTGAATTAGTTCTCACACCAATATTTGCGTCTAGAGCCTTTGGATTGAGGGCTATCTGAAAACGGCTGTTGCGCTGAAGTTGCCTGTGAATGTGGAGTTGGTGGCATGTGAAACCCGCATGTGGAACATTCGTTTGTGTGGGATGCTCTACCAGGTTCATTCCTAGATAATGCATTCAAAGGGCACTAAACATAGTGTGTGAAAACTGAGTTTCCTTGAGAGCTGCTTGGAAGCCTGATGGTGTGTGAAGTTAGTGAGCCAAATGGAGTTGTTCTCCCACAAGAACCACTCGGCTGATCCTTCTTCAATATGCCCTTCACCAACATGCAGTGTTTCCTTGATTGAATTAGCTCTCACACCAATATTTGCGTCTAGAGCCTTTGCATTGAGGGCTATCTGAAAACGGCTGTGGCGCTGAAGTTGCCTGTGAATGTGGAGTTGGTGGCATGTGAAACCCGCATGTGGAACATTCGTTTGTGTGGGATGCTCTACCAGGTTCATTCCTAGATAATGCATTCAAAGGGCACTAAACATAGAGTGTGAAAACTGAGTTTCCTTGAGAGCTGCTTGGAAGCCTGATGGTGTGTGAAGTTAGTGAGCCAAATGGAGTTGTTCTCCCACAAGAACCACTCGGCTGATCCTTCTTCAATATGCCCTTCACCAACATGCAGTGTTTCCTTGATTGAATTAGCTCTCACACCAATATTTGCGTCTAGAGCCTTTGCATTGAGGGCTATCTGAAAACGGCTGTGGTGCTGAGTTGCCTGTGAATGTGGAGTTGGTGGCATGTGAAACCCACATGTGGAGCATTCGTTTGTGTGGGATGCTCTACCAGGTTCATTCCTAGATAATGCACTCAAAGGGCACTAAGCATAGAGTGTGAAAACTGAGTTTCCTTGAGAGCTGCTTGGAAGCCTGATGGTGTGTGAAGTTAGTGAGCCAAATGGAGTTGTTCTCCCACAAGAACCACTCGGCTGATTCTTCTTCAATATGCCCTTCACCAACATGCAGTGTTTCCTTGATTGAATTAGCTCTCACACCAATATTTGCGTCTAGAGCCTTTGCATTGAGGGCTATCTGAAAACGGCTGTGGCGCTGAAGTTGCCTGTGAATGTGGAGTTGGTGGCATGTGAAACCCGCATGTGGAGCATTCGTTTGTGTGGGATGCTGACCAAGCTACATTTCAGTCCTAGGCACACATAGAGCACAAAGCATAGAGTGTGAAAACTGAGTTTCCTTGAGAGCTGCTTGGAAGCCTGATGGTGTGTGAAGTTAGTGAGCCAAATGGAGTTGTTCTCCCACAAGAACCACTCGGCTGATCCTTCTTCAATATGCCCTTCACCAACATGCAGTGTTTCCTTGATTGAATTAGCTCTCACACCAATATTTGCGTCTAGAGCCTTTGCATTGAGGGCTATCTGAAAACGGCTGTGGCGCTGAAGTTGCCTGTGAATGTGGAGTTGGTGGCATGTGAAACCGCATGTGGAGCATTCGTTTGTGTGGGATGCTCTCCAAGCTTCATTTCAGTCCTAGGCACTCAAAGGGCACTAAGCTTAGAGTGTGAAAACTGAGTTTCCTTGAGAGCTGCTTGGAAGCCTGATGATGTGTGAAGTTAGTGAGCCAAATGGAGTTGTTCTCCCACAAGAACCACTCGGCTGATCCTTCTTCAATATGCCCTTCACCAACATGCAGTGTTTCCTTGATTGAATTAGCTCTCACACCAATATTTGCGTCTAGAGCCTTTGCATTGAGGGCTATCTGAAAACGGCTGTGGCGCTGAAGTTGCCTGTGAATGTGGAGTTGGTGGCATGTGAAAACCGCATGTGGAGCATTCGTTTGTGTGGGATGCTCTACCAGGTTCATTTCAGTCCTAGCCATAGAAAGGGCACTAAGCATAGAGTGTGAAAACTGAGTTTCCTTGAGAGCTGCTTGGAAGCCTGATGGTGTGTGAAGTTAGTGAGCCAAATGGAGTTGTTCTCCCACAAGAACTACTCGGCTGATCCTTCTTCAATATGCCCTTCACCAACATGCAGTGTTTCCTTGATTGAATTAGCTCTCACACCAATATTTGCGTCTAGAGCCTTTGCATTGAGGGCTATCTGAAAACGGCTGTGGCGCTGAAGTTGCCTGTGAATGTGGAGTTGGTGGCATGTGAAACCCGCATGTGGAGCATTCGTTTGTGTGGGATGCTCTACCAGGTTCATTTCAGTCCTAGGCATTCAGAGGGCACTAAGCATAGAGTGTGAAAACTGAGTTTCCTTGAGAGCTGCTTGGAAGCCTGATGGTGTGTGAAGTTAGTGAGCCAAATGGAGTTGTTCTCCCACAAGAACCACTCGGCTGATCCTTCTTCAATATGCCCTTCACCAACATGCAGTGTTTCCTTGATTGAATTAGCTCTCACACCAATATTTGCGTCTCGAGCCTTTGCATTGAGGGCTATCTGAAAACGGCTGTGGCGCTGAAGTTGCCTGTGAATGTGGAGTTGGTGGCATGTGAAAACCGCATGTGGAGCATTCGTTTGTGTGGGATGCTCTACCAGGTTCATTTCAGTCCTAGCCATACAAAGGGCACTAAGCATAGAGTGTGAAAACTGAGTTTCCTTGAGAGCTGCTTGGAAGCCTGATGGTGTGTGAAGTTAGTGAGCCAAATGGAGTTGTTCTCCCACAAGAACCACTCGGCTGATCCTTCTTCAATATGCCCTTCACCAACATGCAGTGTTTCCTTGATTGAATTAGCTCTCACACCAATATTTGCGTCTAGAGCCTTTGCATTGAGGGCTATCTGAAAACGGCTGTGGCGCTGAAGTTGCCTGTGAATGTGGAGTTGGTGGCATGTGAAACCCGCATGTGGAGCATTCGTTTGTGTGGGATGCTCTACCAGGTTCATTCCTAGATAATGCACTCAAAGGGCACTAAGCATAGAGTGTGAAAACTGAGTTTCCTTGAGAGCTTCTTGGAAGCCTGATGGTGTGTGAAGATAGTGAGCCAAATGGAGTTGTTCTCCCACAAGAACCACTCGGCTGATTCTTCTTCAATATGCCCTTCACCAACATGCAGTGTTTCCTTGATTGAATTAGCTCTCACACCAATATTTGCATCTAGAGCCTTTGCATTGAGGGCTATCTCAAAACGGCTGTGGCGCTGAAGTTGCCTGTGAATGTGGAGTTGGTGGCATGTGAAACCCGCATGTGGAGCATTCGTTTGTGTGGGATGCTCTACCAGGTTCATTCCTAGATAATGCACTCAAAGGGCACTAAGCATAGAGTGTGAAAACTGAGTTTCCTTGAGAGCTGCTTGGAAGCCTGATGGTGTGTGAAGTTAGTGAGCCAAATGGAGTTGTTCTCCCACAAGAACCACTCGGCTGATCCTTCTTCAATATGCCCTTCACCAACATGCAGTGTTTCCTTGATTGAATTAGCTCTCACACCAATATTTGCGTCTAGAGCCTTTGCATTGAGGGCTATCTGAAAACGGCTGTGGCGCTGAAGTTGCCTGTGAATGTGGAGTTGGTGGCATGTGAAACCCGCATGTGGAGCATTCGTTTGTGTAGGGTGCTCTACCAGGTTCATTTCAGTCCTAGGCACTCAGAGGGCACTAAGCATAGAGTGTGAAAACTGAGTTTCCTTGAGAGCTGCTTGGAAGCCTGATGGTGTGTGAAGTTAGTGAGCCAAATGGAGTTGTTCTCCCACAAGAACTACTCGGCTGATCCTTCTTCAATATGCCCTTCACCAACATGCAGTGTTTCCTTGATTGAATTAGCTCTCACACCAATATTTGCGTCTAGAGCCTTTGCATTGAGGGCTATCTGAAAACGGCTGTGGCGCTGAAGTTGCCTGTGAATGTGGAGTTGGTGGCATGTGAAACCCGCATGTGGAGCATTCGTTTGTGTGGGATGCTGACTAAGCTTCATTTCAGTCCTGGCCATAGAAAGGGCACTAAGCATAGAGTGTGAAAACTGAGTTTCCTTGAGAGCTGCTTGGAAGCCTGATGGTGTGTGTAGTGAGCCAAATGGAGTTGTTCTCCCACAAGAACCACTCGGCTGATCCTTCTTCAATATGCCCTTCACCAACATGCAGTGTTTCCTTGATTGAATTAGCTCTCACACCAATATTTGCGTCTAGAGCCTTTGCATTGAGGGCTATCTGAAAACGGCTGTGGCTCTGAAGTTGCCTTTGAATGTGGAGTTGGTGGCATGTGAAACCCGCATGTGGAACATTCGTTTGTGTGGGATGCTCTACCAGGTTCATTCCTAGATAATGCACTCAAAGGGCACTAAGCATAGAGTGTGAAAACTGAGTTTCCTTGAGAGCTGCTTGGAAGCCTGATGGTGTGTGAAGTTAGTGAGCCAAATGGAGTTGTTCTCCCACAAGAACCACTCGGCTGATCCTTCTTCAATATGCCCTTCACCAACATGCAGTGTTTCCTTGATTGAATTAGCTCTCACACCAATATTTGCGTCTAGAGCCTTTGCATTGAGGGCTATCTGAAAACGGCTGTGGCTCTGAAGTTGCCTTTGAATGTGGAGTTGGTGGCATGTGAAACCCGCATGTGGAACATTCGTTTTTGTGGGATGCTCTACCAGGTTCATTCCTAGATAATGCACTCAAAGGGCACTAAACATAGAGTGTGAAAACTGAGTTTCCTTGAGAGCTGCTTGGAAGCCTGATGGTGTGTGAAGTTAGTGAGCCAAATGGAGTTGTTCTCCCACAAGAACCACTCGGCTGATCCTTCTTCAATATGCCCTTCACCAACATGCAGTGTTTCCTTGATTGAATTAGCTCTCACACCAATATTTGCGTCTAGAGCCTTTGCATTGAGGGCTATCTGAAAACGGCTGTGGCGCTGAAGTTGCCTTTGAATGTGGAGTTGGTGGCATGTGAAACCCGCATGTGGAGCATTCGTTTGTGTGGGATGCTGACCAAGCTTCATTTCAGTCCTAGCCATAGAAAGGGCACTAAGCATAGAGTGTGAAAACTGAGTTTCCTTGAGAGCTGCTTGGAAGCCTGATGGTGTGTGAAGTTAGTGAGCCAAATGGAGTTGTTCTCCCACAAGAACCACTCGGCTGATCCTTCTTCAATATGCCCTTCACCAACATGCAGTGTTTCCTTGATTGAATTAGTTCTCACACCAATATTTGCGTCTAGAGCCTTTGCATTGAGGGCTATCTGAAAACGGCTGTGGCGCTGAAGTTGCCTGTGAATGTGGAGTTGGTGGCATGTGAAACCCGCATGTGGAGCATTCGTTTGTGTAGGATGCTCTACCAGGTTCATTCAGTCCTAGGCACTCAGAGGGCACTAAGCATAGAGTGTGAAAACTGAGTTTCCTTGAGAGCTGCTTGGAAGCCTGATGGTGTGTGAAGTTAGTGAGCCAAATGGAGTTGTTCTCCCACAAGAACTACTCGGCTGATCCTTCTTCAATATGCCCTTCACCAACATGCAGTGTTTCCTTGATTGAATTAGCTCTCACACCAATATTTGCGTCTAGAGCCTTTGCATTGAGGGCTATCTGAAAACGGCTGTGGCGCTGAAGTTGCCTGTGAATGTGGAGTTGGTGGCATGTGAAACCCGCATGTGGAGCATTCGTTTGTGTGGGATGCTGACTAAGCTTCATTTCAGTCCTGGCCATAGAAAGGGCACTAAGCATAGAGTGTGAAAACTGAGTTTCCTTGAGAGCTGCTTGGAAGCCTGATGGTGTGTGTAGTGAGCCAAATGGAGTTGTTCTCCCACAAGAACCACTCGGCTGATCCTTCTTCAATATGCCCTTCACCAACATGCAGTGTTTCCTTGATTGAATTAGCTCTCACACCAATATTTGCGTCTAGAGCCTTTGCATTGAGGGCTATCTGAAAACGGCTGTGGCTCTGAAGTTGCCTTTGAATGTGGAGTTGGTGGCATGTGAAACCCGCATGTGGAACATTCGTTTGTGTGGGATGCTCTACCAGGTTCATTCCTAGATAATGCACTCAAAGGGCACTAAGCATAGAGTGTGAAAACTGAGTTTCCTTGAGAGCTGCTTGGAAGCCTGATGGTGTGTGAAGTTAGTGAGCCAAATGGAGTTGTTCTCCCACAAGAACCACTCGGCTGATCCTTCTTCAATATGCCCTTCACCAACATGCAGTGTTTCCTTGATTGAATTAGCTCTCACACCAATATTTGCGTCTAGAGCCTTTGCATTGAGGGCTATCTGAAAACGGCTGTGGCTCTGAAGTTGCCTTTGAATGTGGAGTTGGTGGCATGTGAAACCCGCATGTGGAACATTCGTTTTTGTGGGATGCTCTACCAGGTTCATTCCTAGATAATGCACTCAAAGGGCACTAAACATAGAGTGTGAAAACTGAGTTTCCTTGAGAGCTGCTTGGAAGCCTGATGGTGTGTGAAGTTAGTGAGCCAAATGGAGTTGTTCTCCCACAAGAACCACTCGGCTGATCCTTCTTCAATATGCCCTTCACCAACATGCAGTGTTTCCTTGATTGAATTAGCTCTCACACCAATATTTGCGTCTAGAGCCTTTGCATTGAGGGCTATCTGAAAACGGCTGTGGCGCTGAAGTTGCCTTTGAATGTGGAGTTGGTGGCATGTGAAACCCGCATGTGGAGCATTCGTTTGTGTGGGATGCTGATCAAGCTTCATTTCAGTCCTAGCCATAGAAAGGGCACTAAGCATAGAGTGTGAAAACTGAGTTTCCTTGAGAGCTGCTTGGAAGCCTGATGGTGTGTGAAGTTAGTGAGCCAAATGGAGTTGTTCTCCCACAAGAACCACTCGGCTGATCCTTCTTCAATATGCCCTTCACCAACATGCAGTGTTTCCTTGATTGAATTAGTTCTCACACCAATATTTGCGTCTAGAGCCTTTGCATTGAGGGCTATCTGAAAACGGCTGTGGCGCTGAAGTTGCCTGTGAATGTGGAGTTGGTGGCATGTGAAACCCGCATGTGGAGCATTCGTTTGTGTGGGATGCTCTACCAAGCTTCATTTCAGTCCTAGGCACTCAAAGGGCACTAAGCATAGAGTGTGAAAACTGAGTTTCCTTGAGAGCTGCTTGGAAGCCTGATGGTGTGTGTAGTGAGCCAAATGGAGTTGTTCTCCCACAAGAACCACTCGGCTGATCCTTCTTCAATATGCCCTTCACCAACATGCAGTGTTTCCTTGATTGAATTAGTTCTCACACCAATATTTGCGTCTAGAGCCTTTGCATTGAGGGCTATCTGAAAACGGCTGTGGCGCTGAAGTTGCCTGTGAATGTGGAGTTGGTGGCATGTGAAACCCGCATGTGGAACATTCGTTTGTGTGGGATGCTCTACCAGGTTCATTCCTAGATAATGCATTCAAAGGGCACTAAGCATAGAGTGTGAAAACTGAGTTTCCTTGAGAGCTGCTTGGAAGCCTGATGGTGTGTGAAGTTAGTGAGCCAAATGGAGTTGTTCTCCCACAAGAACCACTCGGCTGATCCTTCTTCAATATGCCCTTCACCAACATGCAGTGTTTCCTTGATTGAATTAGCTCTCACACCAATATTTGCGTCTAGAGCCTTTGCATTGAGGGCTATCTGAAAACGGCTGTGGCGCTGAAGTTGCCTGTGAATGTGGAGTTGGTGGCATGTGAAACCCACATGTGGAGCATTTGTTTGTGTGGGATGCTCTACCAGGTTCATTCCTAGATAATGCACTCAAAGGGCACTAAGCATAGAGTGTGAAAACTGAGTTTCCTTGAGAGCTGCTTGGAAGCCTGATGGTGTGGGAAGTTAGTGAGCCAAATGGAGTTGTTCTCCCACAAGAACCACTCGGCTGATTCTTCTTCAATATGCCCTTCACCAACATGCAGTGTTTCCTTGATTGAATTAGCTCTCACACCAATATTTGCGTCTAGAGCCTTTGCATTGAGGGCTATCTGAAAACGGCTGTGGCACTGAAGTTGCCTGTGAATGTGGAGTTGGTGGCATGTGAAACCCGCATGTGGAGCATTCGTTTGTGTGGGATGCTCTACCAGGTTCATTCCTAGATAATGCACTCAAAGGGCACTAAGCATAGAGTGTGAAAACTGAGTTTCCTTGAGAGCTGCTTGGAAGCCTGATGGTGTGTGAAGTTAGTGAGCCAAATGGAGTTGTTCTCCCACAAGAACCACTCGGCTGATCCTTCTTCAATATGCCTTCACCAACATGCAGTGTTTCCTTGATTGAATTAGCTCTCACACCAATATTTGCGTCTCGAGCCTTTGCATTGAGGGCTATCTGAAAACGGCTGTGGCGCTGAAGTTGCCTGTGAATGTGGAGTTGGTGGCATGTGAAACCCGCATGTGGAGCATTCGTTTGTGTGGATGCTCTACCAAGCTTCATTTCAGTCCTAGGCACTCAAAGGGCACTAAGCATAGAGTGTGAAAACTGAGTTTCCTTGAGAGCTGCTTGGAAGCCTGATGGTGTGTGTAGTGAGCCAAATGGAGTTGTTCTCCCACAAGAACCACTCGGCTGATCCTTCTTCAATATGCCCTTCACCAACATGCAGTGTTTCCTTGATTGAATTAGTTCTCACACCAATATTTGCGTCTAGAGCCTTTGCATTGAGGGCTATCTGAAAACGGCTGTGGCGCTGAAGTTGCCTGTGAATGTGGAGTTGGTGGCATGTGAAACCCGCATGTGGAACATTCGTTTGTGTGGGATGCTCTACCAGGTTCATTCCTAGATAATGCATTCAAAGGGCACTAAGCATAGAGTGTGAAAACTGAGTTTCCTTGAGAGCTGCTTGGAAGCCTGATGGTGTGTGAAGTTAGTGAGCCAAATGGAGTTGTTCTCCCACAAGAACCACTCGGCTGATCCTTCTTCAATATGCCCTTCACCAACATGCAGTGTTTCCTTGATTGAATTAGCTCTCACACCAATATTTGCGTCTAGAGCCTTTGCATTGAGGGCTATCTGAAAACGGCTGTGGCGCTGAAGTTGCCTGTGAATGTGGAGTTGGTGGCATGTGAAACCCACATGTGGAGCATTTGTTTGTGTGGGATGCTCTACCAGGTTCATTCCTAGATAATGCACTCAAAGGGCACTAAGCATAGAGTGTGAAAACTGAGTTTCCTTGAGAGCTGCTTGGAAGCCTGATGGTGTGTGAAGTTAGTGAGCCAAATGGAGTTGTTCTCCCACAAGAACCACTCGGCTGATTCTTCTTCAATATGCCCTTCACCAACATGCAGTGTTTCCTTGATTGAATTAGCTCTCACACCAATATTTGCGTCTAGAGCCTTTGCATTGAGGGCTATCTGAAAACGGCTGTGGCACTGAAGTTGCCTGTGAATGTGGAGTTGGTGGCATGTGAAACCCGCATGTGAGAGCATT